>NC_036852.1:10501261-10519481 GCF_002910315.2 Salvelinus sp. IW2-2015
GTGTGTGTCCTGGTTGGAGGATTCCAGATTTCTTGCTTGTTCCCTCCAGAGTCGGGGAATTTTCCAACCGTGATTTCTTTAAAATATAATTTTTAAACAAATCTCTTCCATTAAATGTGACTGCCATAGACACTCCAAGTCATTTAGACGTTTGATTAAAATCCTCTAGAAGAGTTACTTTAGCAATTTGCCCATTTATTCTACTACAGAAAAAGCTAGTAAAAAGCTGTTATGCCTTAAGGCTGGGATACCTTGCATGACCTGTATCTATCCGTTTGACAGGAAAAAGTAAATCGTATAATATGTAATATCATTCCGAGAGGAACGATGTTGTAAAATATCCCCAGGCTAAAGTGTATCACATTACGTGACATACTGTACCTTTCATTATCATTCTTGATTAAACATTGAACAGCATAAATATATTATTTCTTACATGAATAAGGAAGCGTTGAAYTTGATACTTTGGAACCTGTCATGTGTCATGTGAAGCATGTTTCTTGTTTTAGTTTGTCTCAGAGATTAGCACAACTTCCTTTCACAGACACTCAATAGTCCCAAAACAACCAAGAGCATTTTGCGATCCGAACAAAGCAGAACCATTAATACAATTTTAAACTTGGAAGTCTAAATGTGAGGGTAGAGGGTTGCTAGCTGGTGGAACCACAACACTGTCTTTCACACCTCCGATATGCTCAACCAAGTGGAAAACTCACACGCACACACACAACTTCAGAGGCTGCTACAGAGGAGGTGAGATGGAGTGAAAGACAGGATTAGTGAGAGAAGGAGGGAGTGTGAGACATAAGACACTGTATACAGAAAGTAGGGGGAGGAGGGCGAGAGTGAACCATCGCTGATTGGATCGTTCACACACTCGACTGTCAGGTTACTGCCTCACACAACACTCAAATCAGCGTGAGAGAAACTTTTGCCTTCCCTATCTGTCGCGCACACACACACTGTCCGCTCATACGGAATCAGTGGAAAAACAGGTGAAATCACTCGTGTTAGTGTCTTCTAAAACCCACAAACAGGTTAAAAGATGTGTGTGTGTGAATGTATTTGTCCATGAGTACAGTAAACTAGGGTTGGGCGGTATCTAGATTTTCATACAGTCATATCGTTTCTGTACCATATTACCGAATGTGTTACACAATGGCCGCTATTTATAATATATATATATTTTTTAAATTACATAACAGGGATCTTGATCTAGGAGGGGATTGAATGTCTTTGCTGTAGCCAACAAGCTTGATCTTTACATCTAGCCCCTTAGCTAGCAGTTAGCAAACCGGATAACATTTTTTATTTTTTTAAAGGGGTGGATCAGCTCTAATATTGCGGAAAGATTTCTGGAAGCAAAGTAATTGTCTGCATCATTTCCCCCATATATTTTTGGGGTAACTATATCCACACACACACTTTTTGTTGTTGAATATACCTTTATTATTCCCTTATTCCACCCCTCCCCCAATTGGAGTAAACTAATAAACAATAACACTTAAGCGTCTACCTTATACACATTTTACAGACAATCTATTTTACAATACGGTAGTTATATTTTGTTTGTTTTTAGTCCTTCCTCCATTTCTGATGTCCATCCAGTTTGATTTCTATTTGTAACTGCTATTGCACAAATTTCTGAACCTATATACATTTTACAGACCCCGTATGTTTAACATTGGTTATTATTAACATCTTGTTATTAGTCCCCACCCTTCAGCTCCATTCAACCCCTCCCATATATCTCTTAACACCATCCATTTTGGATTTCTATTTATCTGATAACATTTAATTGACATCTTAGATTTGTTATATTTATACTTAACTTATGGTGGTTATAAGCAGTGGCGTAGTGGCCCTACCCCCGCGAGGCAGGGGGTGCTCACACCCCAAAAAAGTCTACACACATAAATTATTTTTAACGGTATTGAAAATCATACCGTCTGTATTTCGAAACACCCCGGTATACGGTATATCACCCAAGCCTACAGTAAACACACAATGCGTGGTGGTTAGTGAGACCAGAGTGGTTAGCGGACATGGTTAGTGTAGTTAGCACCAAGGTAGCCAGATGGCTAGGGCCAGACGCTAGCTAGACGGCTAACCAGAAACTAGYTAGCAGACGTGGACACTAACAGTGCAACACACAGACAGACGGTTAGGCAGGGAGCTCTGCTGTCCGTGTGACTGACGATGCTGCAGACAGGCAGTACAACAAGATTTAGTTAAGTGAGCMCACAGGTTAGCGAGAACTAGCATGGTTAACAGCTAGCCAGACGGTAACTAGCCAACATAGACACTACACGCAGACAGACAAGTAGTCTGTGTGACTGACTTACTAACAGTGCAGCAGACAGACAGGCAGTACAAGTGGTGGTTCGTGAGACCAGAGGTTAGCAYGTAACGTGAATTAGTATTAGCGTGGTTAGCAGCTAGCTAGCCAGAGGGCTAATGACAGAGGCTAGCTTTCAGACGTGGACACGCAGACAGACAGGTAGACAGGACGCTGTCTGTGTGACTGACTTACTGACGTTGCTGCATACAGACAGGCAGTACTCCTCCGACTCAAAGTTATTGCGGTTGCCCCCGCAGCCGCCATAGATGAATTGGGCACAGCGGCCCTCCTCGCGGTCAAAGTACCAGCGTGCAAGCATGGCACGGCATGGGCCCGTCTCCGCATTCGCCCAACACACCTCTGGTAGGGGGGCAATGAGCCGTCAGCACACACACACACAGGGTGAGTCCCAAATGGCACCCGGCCTATTCCCTACATAGGCCTCTGGTCAAAAGCAGTGCACAATGGGCCCTGGTCAAAAAGTAGTGGACTATATAGGGAATAGGGTGCCATTTGGAACACATTCTTATAATCGTACAGGCGTGAGCATACCAATGGTGTGTGAACTTACACACACACACCACTGTAATGKCATACACTCGGGTGAAATATGGGTGGTGGAATGGGGATTTAGCTGAATTMCTACTAATTTAGTGGTGACTTTCTAGTTTGCCTGCCCCCCCCCCCCCAATTCCACCCCTGCATACACTCACTCAACCTTTAAATAGACAAGCAGAGTAAATTATGTACACACACACACACGGTCCCTGGCCCTCCCAGTCCCTCTCACCTCTGACCACTTCCTCCACAGACTCGGTGGTAGTAGTAGTGGTGGTGGTAGTCATGGCGATGTTGGTGGTGGGCTCGCTATCGTCGCGCTCGTCAATGACGTCATCGTCATCATCCTCCTCGTCGTCGTCCTCATCCCCGTCTCCATCCTGGTCGTTGTCCTGCCCCTCCTCTTCCTCATCTTCCTCTACCATGGCAGGGGATGTCTCCTCTGTCACCTCCTCCTCCTGTTGTTGCTGGGGTGTGAATCCAGCTGGATCTGCTGCCCCCCGTGCCATACTGCGAGAGGGATGATTGGGGGAGAAGGATAGAGGTAGTTAGAAAGAGGGAGAGAAATAGGGGGGGGGGTGAGGATGTGTGTGAGTAACGTGGTTATGAGTGAGTGTACTGTGTGTGAGTGCTGGTATAAGTATAATCTCGCTCCCAGACACTTCTGCCCAAATGGGCAAAAAGTCTGGTGGATCAGCGAGTCAAACTTAGCTGCTGTTAGYCACTACCGAAAGACCGGTAGAAACTCCAGGCGCATAGGCATTGGCTTAATRTACCAACCAATCACCTCTCACAACACCTTCCCCCTACCCTGTCATGTGTCATGTGCACTTCAGTTTACGTTCAGCCTCGCAGTCGTGTGATTAGCTMAAATTAAATGACAAATACTTTACTCAGTAKGTCACTCCCATAGAATTCTATGGTCTCTCCCACTAAGGCCAACTTTGAATTGTTGATATCCCAGGCTGATATGCACTGTGCACAATAGCCTGGGGACGAGGATAGTATAAGTATGAATGTAAGGGAGTACTGTATGAGCTCCTGTGTGTGTACCTGTTGTCAGTGTAGTCAGTCTCGGCTCCTCCCCACCACACATCCGAGTCGTCCTCGTCCTGCTCAGTRCTGTCGGTCTCCCTGTCTGACGGACAGCACACAAACTCCACCCCCCGGAAACGGTCGATGCCGCACGGCAACAGCATCCCGTAGTCGTGGAGATTCAAAGTGCGGTCTCCACAGGACTGGGTGAGAGAGGGATGGGGCAGTTAGAGCAAGGGCTGCGTGTACCAAGAGTAGGAGYGCTGATCTAGGATCAGTTCCCCCCTGTCCATGTCAATCTATTCATGGTGATCTAAAAGGCAAAACTGATCCTAAATTGGCACTTCAACTCTGAGAATTGATTCATACAGCTCCAGGTTTTGTGAATTATACACTACATGCCCAAAAGTAGGTGGACACCTGCTTGACAAACATCTCATTCTAAAATCATGGGTATTAATATGTAGTTGGACCCTCTTTGCTGCTATAACAGCCTCCACTCTTCTGGGAAGGCTTGCCACTAGATGTTGGAACATTACTGCGGGGACTTGCTTCCAATCAGCCACAAGAGCATTAGTGAGGTCAGSCACTGACGTTGGGCGATTAGGCCTGGCTCGCAATCAGCGTTGTATGCATGTACGCGTGATCTCACCTCTTTGGCCACAGTGTGCCAGTGCAGGTGGCTCTCACACATGTCCATGCGCTCCTGGTGCAGGAACTTGCACTTATCAGGAACCAGCAGGGCATCACTGACAAACTCCCCCACTGCACCATGCACAAACAGAGCCAATTAATATAAAGACATAAGAACTAAAAAAACATCAGCCAACAACAAAATAACCACTTTTTACTAAGGGATGGAATTCAAATAGTACAAACGCACACATAAATCTCAATTTATCCCTCAATCTCTTTTTCTCTCCCCCCTCACATACACACAACACATATTTTGCCCCTACACACAGTCAACCCCACCCAACACACCCCTATGCACACTCAAGCCTCCCCACACCCCACCCCACCCCCATACAGTGCATTTGTACCTAGGCATCGGTAGGGCACCACGATGTGCAGGTGACTGCGGCACTGCTTGCGGCCCTTCTTGCACCAGTTCTGGACGCTGACTGGCTGGTTGGCCTCCACCACGTTGGTGATCTGCAGCTCNCCTAACAAAATTAATTTCCATGTCTATGGACATTATAGTAGGTCCTCTGTAGCTTAGTTGGTAGAGCATAGTGCTTGCAACGCCAGAATACTACTGCTGCAGGTAGCCTAGTGGTTAGAGCCTGTCTCTTATACACATCTAGATGTGTATAAGAGACAGCCCCCATACAGTGCATTTGTACCTAGGCATCGGTAGGGCACCACGATGTGCAGGTGACTGCGGCACTGCTTGCGGCCCTTCTTGCACCAGTTCTGGACGCTGACTGGCTGGTTGGCCTCCACCACGTTGGTGATCTGCAGCTCGGGGTATACCTGGGAGAGAAGAAACACGGAGTCTGTCTATCATTATCTCCTTTCACCCCCCCATCCCATTTTCTATCTATGATTGATCTCTCATCCTCCCTCATCATCACCCATCTGTCCCACCATCTGTTCACAGGGCGGTGAGCACTCTTTTTCGCTCACTCCCAATCACTGTTCGTCCACATCCTCCCATCTGTCCCTAACATCCGGTCACAGCCCTCTCGCTTCCTTACTCCCCCCTCTCTCTATATCCCCCTCTCCCCTCTTAATTGTTCTCAGTTCTTCTCTAATCCACCTCTCCAAGTATTACTTTGTTCTGCTCCTCTCATCCAATTACTTCACTAACTCACTCCACCCCTCCTTTCCTCCCTTTCAATTGGTTTGTCATTTATCCACCGTTTCCCTGACCCAATTCTTCTCAATCTCCATTTTAACAGCATTACACTCCAACTCCTCTCTATGCACATGCATTTCGGTTGTCTCTTTCTCTCCCTCCCTTTAGTTTATTCATCACACAATTCAGAGTTCAACTGTATTGTGCCATGTAAATGAATTACATTTATTGATCTTGAACCCCCCCCCCCCTCCCTCCCCCCTCCCCCCGCAATACTGCAGGGTGACGATTTGGCTCTTGATTCTTCAGCTCCCCCCNTGCAGGGTGACGATTTGGCTCTTGATTCTTCAGCTCCCCCCAACTCTACCACCTTCCCTCCCGCCTAGCAATATGTAGCTCTTGATTCACGTCTCTCTCCTCCCCATCTATCCCCCCTTCCTCTCCCACCTCCGGGCAGTCCTGGTTGATGCCAAAGACACCCTTTCTACTCCCTCTTCTCTCCTCCTACCAGTACTGCAGGATGCTGATACATTTGGATACATCCCTCTCTCATTCCCCTCCCTGTCCCTTCTCTCCCACGTGTGTTCTCACTTTGCAGTATTTTTGCATTGCATGTTGTTGTATTATAGTGCATTTATATTGTGTATAGGTCCCGTGTGGCTTAGTTGGTAGAGCATGGCACTTCCAACGCCAGGGTTGTGGGTTTGATTCCCACGAGGAACTAGTACGAACAAATTTGAAAATGTATGCACTCTGGATAAGAGCGTCTGCTAAATTACATAAGTGTAATTAGTACGGTGACCTAACAAAATTAATTTCCATGTCTATGGACATTATAGTAGGTCCTCTGTAGCTTAGTTGGTAGAGCATAGTGCTTGCAACGCCAGAATACTACTACTAATAATAATGTGGGTGCTTTCATTTGTCCTATTTCATACATGTGCAAGTGTGTATTATATACGCATATGTGAATTGAAAATGAGTTATGCATATCCCACTCCCTGACACACCCTTGGAGAATAAGTCATTACTGATGGTGATCCTGGAGCAATTAGGGTTAAGTGCTTTGCTCAAGGGTACGTCAGATTTTTCACAGAGTCGGCTCAGGGATTCGAAGCAGCGATCTTTAGGTTACTGGCCCAACACTCTTAAAGGGACACTTCGGGATTTTGCCAACGAGGCCACTTTACTTCTCCAGAGTCAGATGAACTCGTGAATAACATTATGTCTCTGTGTCCAATATGAAGGAAGTTAGAGGTAGTTTCGCAAGCTAATGCTGACTAGCGTGTAGCGCTATGAATGAAAGTCTATCAGGTCTTGATGGTCGAATTGCTGCAAAGAAACCACTACTAAAGGACACCAATAAGAAGATACTTGCTTGGGCCAAGGAACATGAGCAATGGACATTAGACTGGTGGAAATGTGTCCTTTGGTCTGGAGTCCAAATTGGAGATTATTGGTTCCTGCAGCGATACGCCATCCCACATGGTTTGGGCTTAGTGGGACTATCATTTGTTAATCAACAGGACAAATGACCCATCACACCTCTAGGCTGTGTAAGGGCTATTTTACCAGGAAGACGAACCTCAAATATATTTMGATTTTTTGGTTACTACATGATTCCATGTGTTATTTCATTGTGTTGATGTCTTCACTATTATTCTACAATGTAGAATAAAGAAAAATATATAAAGGAAAACATTTGAATGAGTAGGTGTTCTAAAACTTTTGACCGGGAGTGTACATTAAGTTATTGTATCGTATCATATCATATCATATCCAACCCCAATCTCCATCTCCATACCTCCTGACAGTACTGCAGGATGCCCTCCTTGGTACCGATACAGCTCTTGGTGCCGGAGGGGTCTGACTCCCATTTGCCGCTCTGGACATCCACATGCATGTTGAGCTTCCCACAGAACATAGCCACCTGGGGCTCCGCCAGCAGGCCCATCCCACCATCTGTCGGCACCTTGAGAGGGAGGGAGAAGTGGAGGGAYGGAGAGACAAAAAGAGAATTGTTCATTTACTCTCGTTCTGTAGTATTAGGTAGGCATGTGCGAGAAGTGAGAAATCCAAATGGTCCGCAGAAAATATTTGATACAACATTTTACGAAAAAGGTTCCTTTCATTTAGCTTTTATTTATACAGTTTGCTGTCATTGTTGTTTGCCAGGGAGACTTGTTCAAGATGGCAGTAGTTTCTAAAACATGCTCCACAAAGAATTGGCAATACATGACACATAGAACAATATAATACAAAGAATGTTTAAAAAATACATTTTCATAAAACGTCAGAATGATGTAGAGAAGGAATGGATGGAGGGAATAGAGAGGACAGTGATGGGAGATTGGAGAAACACACTTTCAGTTTAAGGAAGAGAACGGGGTAATGATTAAAGAAAAAAAGCRGGAGAGGCAGGAATAAGAGGAGAACAAAGACGGAAAAATAGGGGGAAGATGGCTTGAGGTRTAAGTGGGGAAAAGACAAAGGGCTGAGGGAGGAGATAGCCCCTTTATTCGCAAACTACTTTTGATCAGGGCTCAATAGTGCGCCTTTGGGATAGATGCACAGATTAGAGTTTGGGTGGCGTTTCAGGCATGGACTTGTCGGAGCCTGAATGAGCCTGAATGAGGCTCCGGTGTGAGGTTCCCCTCAGTACAGGTCTAGGATCAGCTTCCCCTAACCCAATCCTAACTTTTAAGATATGTGGGAGAAATGCAAAACTGACCCAAGATCAGCATCCTAGGGGCAAATTCACACTACACCCATCAATGGCAAAAGGAGAGGCTTTCTTTGACGGTGAGAGAAAATAATTGCAACTGTAGACTTTCCTACTGAATTGTGATTGAAAACCCCATAGCACCATTGCAGTCTCATATGAAACCTCCCCAACCTAAAGCTTTTATACACGCAGGCACGCACACACATTGGACTGCATACACACGCACATATTCTCAATATCCTACAGGTGGCAGCACTGAGAAAGAACATGTACTGTAGTGTGCCAGCCTGCCAAGGGGTATGCATGCTTGGCTTGGCTCACGTGTGTGCGCGCCCCTTTGTTGTCCATCCAATGCCTATTCGCGGGTACTAATTATATTATGTAACTCTATTGATGTGTGTACATTATCTCTGCGAGTATGTTTGTGTGTGTGTGCGTATGTGTGTCCAATGCTACTGCATAAGGAGGTTTTGTAATGACAATCCTGTAAGAAGGGAGGTGGGGACAAACAAAAGACTGAAAGAAAGCATTGCACTAGGGAACGAGGGAGAAGAGAGAGAGAGCGAGAGGAGAGAAAGAGACTGATTGCATTGTGTTTTTCTATAATCTTGTTAGTGGTTTGGCAGTAAAACAAATGTTTGTGAAGTAGAGGATGACATACTGTGAATGGACTTGATTCTTTTCCGAGCTAATGCACAATGTAATCCTTATCCACACACACAGACAGTGCACGCACATTCACAGACACACACATTCACAGAAACACGCCCATTCAGACACGAGCACACGCCCATTCATATGCATGCGCACATTCATATGCACACGCCCATTCATTTGCACGCGCACACGCCCATTCATTTGCACGCGCACTCAGTGCACGCACACATTCTGGCATGCACGTGTACACACACACACTCTCAGACAGATCAGATTGCAATGTAGTTCTGAGGGACGGATGTGTCGCCTAAAGAAGTTCATGTCCTTCAAGCCAACCTGTTAGGCCACATGCCCTAGCGCCAAGCAAATCTGTAAATCCCTCAGACACATGCACACACACGCAGACACAGTGGAAAAACAGGTGAAATCACTTGTGTTAGTGTCTTCTATCAATCAAATGTATTTATAAAGCCCTTTTTACATCCGTAGAGGTCAAAGTGCCATACAGAAACCCAGCCGAAAACCACAAACAGCAAGCAATGCAGATGTAGAAGCACAGTGGCTAGGAAAAACTCCCTAGAAAGGCTGGAACCTACGAAGAAACCAGACTCTGAAGGGTGGCCAGTCCTCTTCTGGCTGTGCCGGGTGGAGATAACAGTACATGGCCATTTAAGGCCAGATTGTTATAAAACCCACAAACAGGTTAAAAGAAGTGTGTGTGTGTGTGTGTGTATTCGTCCATGTGTACAGTATCTAGATTTCCGATCATACCGTTTCTGTACAATACCAGTGTATACAGTATTACCAAATGTGCATAAAAGGGGCACTATAAAAAAAAATGCAACCCACAAAACCATTTAGGTAACAGGGATCTCTCTCCAGGAGGGGATTGAATGTCTGCTGTAACCAAGAAGCTTGACCTTGACATCAAGCCCCTTAGCTATCAAACCCGGATAACATTTGACATCTTAGATTTATTATATTTATACTTAGCTTGTAGTTATAAGTAGTGACACACCGCGAAACAGGGGGTGCCCAACCCCCCCCCACAAAAAGTATATACTAGGGTTGCAAAGGGTCGGAAACTCCGGTAAAATTCTGGAAATTTTCCATGGGAAGTTAAGCCCTGGAATTTGGCAGATTTTGCTTAAAGTCATCAAAAAAGTTAGATTATAACAGTGAACCTTTTTGTGGGATACACAAGGCAATTCTAGGTGACATATTTTGGTTAAACTATCCCCAATTCAATGGAATTGAGCCCTCTATCACATGTACAGCTGATTCTCAAGATCTTGCACACTAATGAGATGATATTGATACTACACTGTCTGAGGCAAGGACTACATGCTTTCTGGTAAGTTTTGATTATAATACTGGGTGGGGTGAATATACTTTATATGACATACATGATTTTTTGTTAACTAGTAAATAGTAGCCTACAGCAAAGTGTGTTTAAATCATTTCTACCTTGTTAACAATTTCTGCTAGTTAGTTTTTGCTACCATGTGAGTTTTGATGTTCAAGAGTTGGACAGTGAGGAGGTCCAGGGAGAAGACATGGAAGCCTGAGAGGAAGACAGTCTAGAAACTAAAGCTTTGGTTATCATTTTACAGATATATGTTGAAAAATGTTTTGGGGAGATATTATGGATCATTGGGGATCCTTCAATATTCCCTTTTGTTGTTCAGTGAAATCATCCCATGTGAAGAGTCAACTCATTTAAATAAAGTTCAATCGTAACTAAATTGTATTTTTAATTTCTATTGGAAGGATTTAATCATTTGCAATGGTGGTCTACTTATGATAAGGTAAAAGGTTTATGTTTCTGTCTCCATATGTATGGTAAATTTATCCAATGCAAAATACATCTACATTTAAAATGGTATTAATATGCATATATTTCCATTAATTCCCATGGAAGTTTCCACCTCTGAAAATCCCCAAAATGTGCAACCCTAGTTATACATATTTTTAACAGTAATGAAAATCAGTCTGCATTTCGAAATAACCCGGTATCTGTACTGAGTGAAGTAACGTAGCAGGCGTAACAAATGCCTGAGCGGTGCATTCCTGACGAGAAAAAAAAAATGTTGGGAGAGGTTCTGTTCTGCACTGGTCAACCAATCCTCCATGTGGAGGAGGAGTTAAGATGGAGTGTCGCCTTGTTAATGTCCAAAAGCAGAAGTCGCGTCACAGGCTCTTTCCATTTCCCCTGAAAACCGTATGCATCCAGTTGTTACCGACCCGCAGAGGGGGGGGGGGGGGGGGGGGGGGTCGTTTTTTCTACTTACTTAGACAAACTCATGGATACCATTTTTGTGTCTCTGCGTGCAGTTCAGAGAATAATTGAAGTTAGCAATCTCTAGCCTAGGGCAATTGCTAGAAGTCCCCTGGTACAATAGCCAGCGCCTCTCAAAAGTAGGGAAATAGACCTTCCAACTACTCCAAAACGGGGTGGTTGGCCTCCACTTTTTGCAACGGAAAACAACAATGAGTGTTTTCTTATTGGACAACTTCAAGAAGTCATTCTGCGTTTGTTAGTTTTCTTCGGTTTGGTGCAAAATGATCATGACCCTAGAGTCAGCTTTGTGTTGACATGTTCCAGAAGGCACGACCCAGGTGGTGAAGGTAGGCAACAACACCTCCACAAGGGTGAGTGCTCAGCCCCCATCCTGTACCCCCTGTTCACATGGCAATGCGCGTCTCCAACTTAATCATCAAGTTTGCAGACAAAAGTGGCAGGCCTGATTACCAAAATGGACGAGACAGCCTACAGGGAGGAGAGGGCTCAGGAAAATACCCTCTCCTCAACAAAATGAAGGAGCTGATCGTGGACAGCAGAGAGAGCACACCCCAATCCAAAACCACTGGTCTGCAGTAGAGAAGGTGAAAAGCTTTAAGTTCCTTGGCGTGCACGTTACTGACAAGCTGAAATTATCCATTCACAGACAGTGTGGTGAAAAAGGCGCAAGTGCTATTCAACCACAAACTTCTACAGATGCGCCATTGAAGTATCCGATCAGGCTGTATCGCCACCTGGTATAGCAATTGCAACCACAGGGCTCTCCAGAGGGTGGTTCGGTCAGCCAACACATCCCCGGGGCCACACTGCCTGCCCTCCAGGACATCTACAGCACCCAGTGTCACAGGAAGGCCAAGAAGATCAGCAAGGAGTCAGGACCTCAGCTACTGCAGCCATGGCCTGTTCACCCTGCTATCATCTACAACCGAGGACTGAAATACAGCTTCTATTTCCAGGTCATCAGACAGTTAAACAGTCACTTAGGCTTCCGCCCAGTACTCTACCCTGAACTTTAGTCACTGTTACTAGCCGGCTACCACCCGGTACTCACCTTGCACCTTAGAGACTGCTGCTCTATATAGTCATTGGACACTGTAGAACTGACCCCAATTAGTCAACGGGTCAATTGTTTGGCCGATAGGCTGTCAGTCAACTAAGATGTTCTTTTGTTGAGGAGTAGCAAAAAATATATAAATATATTTTAAAAAAATATATACATTACACACACACACACATATATATATATCACATCAATGTAAATCAAAACTAGCCGTTGAACTGATGCCTTTGCCCAGTGGGTAGATCTGCAGTTAGCTGAACATCTGCTTGTCAGTCATGTCATTTTCTTCTGTATATTTACACTAGTGGAAAGGTACACCTCCCTTGTGATGTGTGTGCAAGGTCAGAGTCTTAGTTCTGCTCTACAAGAAATCAATGGTGTAGAACAGGGTTCTCCAACTTTTGATCCAGCCCTGCAGTTACTGACAAACCTGATTCAGCTAATTCTGGTCCAGGAGAGACAACCTTTAGTTTAATATTTGAATAATGTGCATTACTGCAGGGCTGGATCAAAAGTCTGCACGCCAAATGATTGGAGTTGGAGAACTCTGTAGATCGGGTCAAATAACACATGACGCTCCTATACGCACATTATCATCCCAACCCAAACCATATTGCTTTGAATTTTTTTCTTTTCACATCGCTAGGTCCTTCCTGTTTGGCCCTGTCCGGGGTATCATCGGATGGGGCCACAGTGTTTCCTGACCCCTCCTGTCTCAGCCTCCAGTATTTATGCTGCAATAGTTTATGTGTCGGGGGGCTAGGGTCAGTTGGTTATATCTGGAGTACTTCTCCTGTCTTATCCGGTGTCCTGTGTGAATTTAAGTATGCTCTCTCTAATTCTCTCCTTCTCTCTTTGCCTCGCTCTCTCGGAGGACCTGAGCCCTAGGACCATGCCTCAGGACTACCTGGTATGATGACTCCTTGCTGTCCCCAGTCCACCTGGCCTTGCTGCTGTTCCAGTTTCAACTGTTCTGCCTGCGGCTATGGAACCCTGACCTGTCCACCGGACGTGCTACCTGTCCCAGACCTGCTGTTTTCAACTCTCTAGAGACCGCAGGAGCGGTAGAGATACTCTTAATGATCGGCTATGAAAAGCCAACTGACATTTACTCCTGATTATTATTTGACCATGCTGGTCATTTATGAACATTTGAACATCTTGGCCATGTTCTGTTATAATCTCCACCCGGCACAGCAGAAGAGGACTGGCCACCCCTCCATAGGCTGATTCCTCCTCTAGGTTTCTTCCTAGGTTTTGGCCTTTCTAGGAGTGTTTTCCTAGGTGCCGTGGCCTTCTACACCTGCCATTGTTTGCTGTTTTGGGGTTTAGGCTGGGTTTTCTGTACAGCACTTCGAGCTATTAGCTGATGCTACGAGGGCTATATAAAGCAACCTTGATTTGATTTTGATTTAAGGTCCAGTTATAAAAACGAGCTGAGCTGCGCCCCTAACATATTCCGTTTCCAGCCCAAAGTGAAATATAGGCATAGTTAGCTTGCCATGCCCCACTCCAAATCATCTGGAAAGAAGCAGTTCGTAACAAAAGCAGGCTGGCCATGGTCCAGTCAGTACTCACTGGAAAAGGCGAGCCCCCCAAAAAAAAGAAACAAAGCACAGTTTTCAAAAAAAAGGTTTTGGGGGGAACCAACATAGCGTGGAAAAAAAAAAAAGGTTATTGTTATCGAAAGACTACGATGACAATTCCCCTTTGTGACAACTGCTGATGTATAAAGGGACTTTAAGAACAGTGTTTGAAATTGACCCAGTTCCATGGTCCGCCCGCCCCCCCCCCCGCCTCTACTTATCACTTAGATGTTTAAGTGTCCTTAAAATGTGAAGAAAATTGGAACAGAGGCCTAGGTGGAGCAATCCCTAATTGCTTTTAGAACCTAACCGCTACTCTATGTGCTGAACACTCTCACCTCTCTCTAAAACACTCTCCAGTATTCAAATCACCTCATCTGTTTTTGCCTTGTAATCTGTCCTTCCTCTATTCCCTCGCTTCCTCCATCCCCCTCTTCTTCTCCATCCCTCTGCAAACACGTTGGGGGGGGGGGGGGGCCTGGGGAGCAGCAAATCCACTGCAGTCTTGTAATCAGACTGTTTGGAATGGAAAGGTTAGACAGAGCGAGAGCGAAAGCAACCACAAAGCGAGAGACGAAGAGGGGCGGGATAATAAATGGACAATGAGGCTTTGTGCGTATGAGGTTTCAAGTAAGGTGATGTACGTAAGGTGTTATAAAACTTGAAGCACCTGCGGAGTGGGTGAAGTTGCCCCTAGGATCTTAGTGCAGGAAATACAAAGCCTGACCAACAGTTTCCAGGTTACGGAACAGGGGAGGGAAAGCAGATCTCGATATATACCTTGGGAAACTTCAGCGCCGGAGCACAACCATCGTAGAACAGTATGATTAAAGTTCTCCTAGTTGCAGGGTTCAAACCATGAGAGAGAAGAGGACGGGAGAGAGAAAGCGAATAATAGAACCAGAGGACTAGTGAACATGAGGAGCAGTGCTTTTCCCATAGAAGCCACCTGCTCGCATCGTTGCCTTGCCACTCTCATCCATCGCGCAGCATGGCAATCTGCTCTATCGGCTGGCCAGCCGGGCCGGCAAGTAAGCTGGGTGGGGGATTACGCTGAGCTGCCTGGCCGAGATATCCCACAGAGGGCCCAATCCACACTGATACCACCCATGGTACCCTCCTGCTGCTGTCACAACAAGATACTGTTGTCTCACTACTGCACCATCGAACTAGATATTGCATGTAAAGTACCCCACATAAGACCATATTGGAGGTAACACAGACCTATGTACTGTTGTCGTAAGCACACAGTAAAAAGGCTAATACAGTTGACTTAAGCTTCATTTAGGGAAATGCAGGAATAACAGTCCCGGCTCGCAACATCAAGAGTTTTCCCCACAAACGGCCAACAAACAATTTATACCTGTGCAATTAATGGTCAACCGCGGCACACCAAATGTAAAGKGATAGCACATCGGGCAATTCTCTGGGAGAATCGGGAAGAAAGGCATTCGACCAGACTGCTCCTAAGTGTAATTCACATAGAAATGACAGTACTCCCCAATGTAAATCTACCTTAATCCAAAGCGTGGTACTGCTGGTACTAGCCTTACTAGCACAGCACATGGGAGACTGCTCTCATCAATCACGCCTTTGGCGCTGGTGCACTGCATTGGTTAGTGATCCCAGTTGCACACGTCTTCACCAGCAAAAAGGTGATGCCATGGAAACTAGAACACGCATTACAATAGATCCAGCCACCGCCTGAAAACACAGGGAAGATTTGCCTCATCCTGAAAGTGGGCCATGAAACACACAGYGTCCGTTTCTGAAAATAAAGTCAGTCAATCCTATACCCACGCATAATCTTTGGACAGCGCCTAGCCAGCTGGCTGCTGGTACTAGTAGGAACATACTTACACAGAGACAAACTATCAACGTGGCTTACTTTCTATGATAGTGTGTAAGGGAAGCAGACCTGGGTATATTGCATTAACAGAAATTACRGTAACCAAACAAACATTGTAGATTAGAAATGGGAATTAATGGTAAATGTACTACTCATGTGCCATCCCTGCGGCCTCCGCAATGGATTAGACCACTGAGAAAGGTGTCAAAGACATGCAATAAATACTGTTTTTACTCTAAGAGTTCAAAAAAGGATCGGTCAACCAACAGCCTACCAACCAAACAATCCACCAGTCGACAAAACAATAAAAATAAAAATGGGGTCAGCCCTACACAGGACAAAAAGTTATTTGAATTGAATCATGGCCTCATTTCAGTCGGGTSACCTCGTTCAGTGACCTATATTGAAACCAGACAAAACATACCAGGTCTCTATCACRCATCTTTAAGCACACATGATCTTTGCTCCATATTGTATCCAAGAGTCACAGKCTTTGCGTCAGTATTGACTCGTTTGGTTTAACAGAAAACTTGCCTGGTACCTATTGTCCAGTGAGAATGTGTCATTGTGCTATTATTGGTGGGTCACTGACCGTTCCTCTAGCTCGACCAATGGGTATAGGGTGCTTCCCATTGGTTTGCATGGGGATCTCGTGGGTTTTGACCAGGGGTTATAATTCTTCCGGCTGGGTCCACCCTCTGCTTTGTCATTCTATTAGCATGAAAACTAACATGCACACCTGCACCTCGTATGCATGCACGTGCAGTGGCGTACATACACACTGAAGAACAAGTGTATAATATCATCACACACACACATTGATTTAATCCTCCCAGGCCCTGTTCTGTGAACCAGTCCCACAATCCCGGGGCGGCAATCATTCTGGCTCTGTTGCGGTGGTGTTATCGGAGTGTCCCAGGCCTGCCACTGGGATCAGCTTCAGACCTAGGGAGACCCTCTGGCGGAGCGAGTGTCGCCCGAGATCAGCTATTATGTCTGGAGAGTGTACGGACACRGGAGTCTGGAGAGTGTCCTCTGCCTGTCTCTAGCCACCAGAGACACAGAGTGCGTCTGAAATGGCACCCTATTCCCCATGTAGTGCACTACTAGTACAACACTCTATGGTCTGTCTTGCTCCCTGGCTGTGTTTGAAATGTGCTCTGGTCAAAAGTTGTGTACTCTAAAGGGAATAGGATGCCATTTTAGATGCAGCCAGGCCGTATAGAGACAGACCATAAACAGATTGAGAAGAATGACAGACAGATACTGAGTAGACAGACACAACAATGACTGGGGAGGAAAGAGACATAGCCAGAGGCCTTGTATAAAAACGTAGACAGACTGACTTACAAACAAATAAAAATACTTTGAATACTACTTAAGTAGTTTTCTTGGGTATCTTTACTATATATATATATATTTTTGACTACTTTTAATATACTCCACTACATTCCTAAAGAAAATATGTACTTAACACCCATTTTCCCTGACACCCAAAATAACTTGTTACATTTCAAATGCTCAGGCACAACAGCAATATGGTCCAATTCAGGCACCTATCATCCCTACTGCCTCTGATCTGGTGGATACTAAACACATATTGCGCATGTAAATTGTGTCTGAATGTTGGAGTGTGCCCCTGGCTGTCCTTAAATCAAAAGGAAAAAAATGTAAATTGTGCCATCTGGTTTGCACAATATAAGGAATTTGATGAATAGCATTTACTTTTACTCAAGTCTGACAATTGTACTTTTCCACCACTTTTACTCAAATAGTATTTCACTGGGTGACTTTCACTTTTAGTCTAGTCATTTTCTATTAAGGCATCTTTACTTTTACTCAAGTTAGTACTTTTCCCACCACTGACCTTGAGGACAGAGCCCTGTTCTGTTTGGAATACGGGTTGGACGCTATGGGAAAATGGTACATGTGTGTAGTGTGTGTGTGTGTGACGCTATATGAAGGTGTGTGTGTTGTATGCTTCCGGTGGTGTCTCTGGACGGCTCTCGATAGGGTAGGTTGGGATGTGGAAGAGTGTGTTACCCATGATTGGGACCGCGTCGCGCGTTCGTTTCCTTTGTGCAGACTCCATTACACTGCCCGGAACGGAAGATGGTTTGCCGTGGCATGAGTCTTTTCTCTGGGGAGATGTGGCTACTGTGTCCTATGGCGAGTGCGTATAAAATGTGAAATCAGGGTGTTCTGTTATTTCATGCACTTTTTTTTAATAGGAAGTCCAGTTTAGAGAATTCGTTACTTAAGTGACAGTTACCAAGTTCCCAAAAGTTGGGAACCTATATCGGATT
>NC_036852.1:10519506-10546742 GCF_002910315.2 Salvelinus sp. IW2-2015
TACATGTCACATACAGATGCTACCCTTATGGATCTGATACGTGAGAGTTCTTGTCTGTCTATACTGTGTGCTGTCACGTAAAGTGTGAAGATCAACCAGTGAAATTACTATTTTGAGTATAAAAGTGTTGGAAAAGTACAATGTGTTCAGACTTGAGTAAAAGTAAATGCTATTCATCAAATTCGCCTTATATGTGCAAAACCAGATGGCCACAATTTACATTTTTTTCCTTTTGATTTAAGGACAGGCCAGCGGGCACACTTCCAATGCTGCACTGCTGCTAGTCACATGAAGTTGTACATGCCTTGATATTATGTTGTTTAGTATCCACTTTTTTGTTATTTTTACTATTTGAACACATGGAAATCATGTAGTAACCAAAGAAGTGCTAAACAAATCTAAATACATTTTACATTCTTCAAAGTAGCCACCCTTTGCACACGCTTGGCATTCTCTCAACCAGCTTCATGAGGTAGTCACCTGGAATGCATTTCAACTAACAGGTGCGCCTTGGTAAAAATTAATTTGTGGAATTTCTTTCCTTCTTAATGCRTTTGAGCCAATCAGTTGTGTTGTGACAAGGTAGGGGTGGTATACAGAATATATCCCTATTTAGTAAAAGACCAAGTCCATATTATGGCAAGAACAGCTCAAATAAGCAAAGAGAAATGACAGTCCATTACAGTGCAGTCGCAAAAACAATCAAGCTCTATGATGAAACTGGCACTCGTGAGGACCGCCACAGGAAAGGAAGACCCGGCGTTACCTCTGCTGCAGAGGATAAGTTCATTAGAGTTACCAGCCACAGAAATTGTAGACCAAATAAATGCTTCAGAGATCAAGTAACAGACATCACAACATCAACTGTTCAGAGACTGCGTGAATCAGGCCTTCATGGTCGAATTGCTGCAAAGAAACCACTACTAAAGGACACCAATAATAATAATAATAAGAAGAAGAGACTTGTTTGGGCCAATAAACACGAGCAATGAATATTAGACCGATGGAAATTTGTCCTTTGGTCTGATGAGTCCAAATTTGAGATTTCTGRTTCCAACCGCTGAGTCTTTRTAAGATGCAGAGTAGTTRAATGGATGATCTCCGCATGTGTGGTTCCCAAAGTGAAGCATGGAGGTGGTGTGATGGTGCTTTGCTGTCTGTGATTTATTTAGAATTCAAGACACACTTAACCAGCATGGCTACCACAGCATTCTGCAGCGATACGCCCATCGTTTGCGCTTAATTGGACGATCATTTGTTTTCAACAGGACAATGACACCCAAACACACCTCCAAGCTGGTAAGGCTATTTGACAAGAAGAGATGATGAGCGTGCTGCATCAGATGACCGCCTCCACAATCACCCGACCTCAACCCAATTGAGATGGTTTGGGATGCGTTGGACCGCAGCAAGGAAAAGCAGCACAAAGTCTATGCATATGTGGAACTCCTTCAAAGTCTGTTGGAAAAGCATTCCAGGTGTAAGCTGATTGAGAGAATGTCAAGAGTGTGCCAGTAAAGCTAATATTACATGTGTTATTTCATATACAAAAATAACAGAAAAACCCTGAAGTGAGCTTTTGAACTAGTATCGCATGTGCATGTATATATACACACAGTGCAAGTATTCAGACCCCTTGACCTTTTCCACATGATATTTAACCATTTTAGAACAGAGCTGTAACAATCTACACACAATACCCCATAATCAAGCGAACAGGTTTTTAACATTTTTGCAAAAAGTATTCAGACCCCTGCTTATGAGACTAAAAATTTGAGCTCAGGTGCATCCTGTTTCCCATTTTATGCAAATCTAAGGGAGAGCTAAAAGCAGTTCACACACCCTTGGGGTCTGCCATTGATTTACATTAGAAGTGCCCGCAATCCAAAGAAAGTGCTCAAGGCGCTAAATACTTAAAATGGACATCCATCATATATCTAACCATAGCTTTGATTGGACTGACATGTCAACATATAAAGTTTCAAAACCTTAGTCTAAGCCAGCATCAGTCATGAATCCACTTGACCATCTATCCAGTAAAACGTTTTAATTTCCTGGTCAAATGAAAGATGAAATTGATACAAAAGCGTATCAGGCTTCAGCAGCCTAATGACATAAAAGTTACCAATCACAAGTTAAAAAAATGTGGATTTATTATATATATATATATGTACTAAAAAATATTATATTAATATTTGGCCAAATTCAACCATTGAGTGTGTTTGGAAAGTAATCCACGTGGCTAACTGCAAATGCGTTTCAAAGGCCAATCCTCCTATTTTCTGCTGCCCTTGCTGACTCTATTCGTGGGGAGGGTGGTGGTCCAAGTCTGAGTTAAGGATCGTTCTAAAACAGTATTCAGCACCCATGGACTTTTCACATTTTGATACGTATAAGCCTGATTCTAAAATTGACTCAAATTGTGTTTTTCGCCCCGAATCTACATCACACTACCCCAATAATGACAGAAAGCAACACAACCAGGTTTTCGCTAATCTTATTAAACACTTTAAAAAGGTAATTCCAGACTCTTTACTCCAACTGTGTGTTAAGCATCTCTGGCAGTACCTACAGCGCCCGATCTTCTTGTAGAGTCTTCTTGTTGCGGTAGTGACGCCCACAAGCCTTGGACGACATCCCCTGTATTTGGGTTTCCTACCCATCTTCCTTGCAGATCCTCAAGCGCTGTGCTCAGTGTGAGGTGCGAGCGTTGCCTTGCTACACTATTTTCAGTTCTCTCCCAGAATGATTTCGTTCAGATCGTCAAGTCCCGGGTCTGTTGCGGCATTTGCAAAGGAACATTCAGAAGGACTTGTCCCAAAGCCACTCCTGCGTGTCTGGCGCTTCTACTTAGTCATGTCCGTTGGAAGGTTGACTAACCCTGCTCAGGACCCCTCAGACTAGGTGTTCAGCCCAACCGTCCTCTGTACTTTGCTCCGTTTCATCTTTGCCCTGACACGTCCTCCCAGTTCCTGCCGCTGAAAACATCCACAATGCTCACTGTAGGATTGGTGATATTTCCCTTCCTGACTGACCACTTGGCATGCAGTGACAAACCATCTTGGTTTTCATCAGGCACAGAGCAATCTATGTGTGCTCCCAGGTCGGAGAGTTCTAGGTGGCAACTTTTGGCAAATTGAAAGCGGGCTTGTCATGTGCCTTTTACTGAGCAGTGGCTTCCCGTCTGGCCACTACACCCATAAACTGGAGCCTGATTGGTGGAGTGATGCAGAGATGGGAGAACACAATCTTCCACAAAGGAATATTTACTGTTATATGTAGATGGCAGGAGCTCCACAAGAGGAATAGGAGCTCATAGCAGTTGAAAATTGAGGGTCTGTACTCAGCTCCGCCAAGTCAAAGCTCTGCTCCTTAACCCTTGCCCAAATAGCCTACAGCTGTGTCTGTCCAGAGCTCACTGGTGTGGGAAACAGAGCCCAGAATATTTTATTACAATGTTGCAAGTTCAAGCCTTCGGGCTGGACCAAGTTAATTAGTTGATACGTTCAAGTAGTTGCAGTCAGGCCATGCCGTTAGCCAATGTGATTCATAGGATTATTTTTGATCAGGATATTTTCTACCTGCAGGCCCTGCAATATTTAATTTGTTCGCTTTATGTAAGCTATTGTTTACATATAGAAGTTAATATCCTTTCCCTTCGTGATACCCCCTCCAAATTCGTGATATCCAATTGGACGTTACAGTCATACCGTACGGAGTTGCAGCCAATGGGACATGGGAGAGGCGAAGGTCGAGAGCCATGCGTTCTACGAAACCACTACCCCTGCCAAGCCAACTGCTTCTTGATACACTGCTCGCTTAACCCTGGCACATTGTCCAGCCACACCCAATGTGTCGAAAGAAAAATCGACGATTGGCAACCGTGTCAGCGTGCATGCATCAACCCGCCATCGTCGTCACTAGGCAAGACGGACAGGGACATCTCGGCCGGCCAAAACCTTCCCCCTAACCCACGGACGATGCTGGGCCAATTGTTCCCCTCATGGGTCTCCCCCGTCGCCCATGCAGTGTCTCTCAACCGCTGCATCACTCAGGAGCCAGAAGTAACTTTTTTAAGTTTGTTCATTTTCATAGATGTGAAGATGTTATAGAAATTAAATGAATCTGTTGCATGCAAACGTGCATATGAAAAGCCATAACTGGCAATCAGATCTTGTAGAAATTGTAAGATAAACTGGGCATTCCCACATGAGAAAGGTTGCCGATCCTCATGTAGCCTATTACCGGCCACTAAGCAAGTTTTAGGATAGTGGCAACATTTTCACGTTTGATGAAAAGCATGCCCAGAGTAAACTGCCTCCCTAACTCAGTCCCAGATTCTAATATATGCATATTATATTAGCATTGGATAGAAAAACACTCTTGAAGTTTCTAAAACTGTTTGAATCATGTCTGTGACTATAACAGAACTTATTGGCAGGCCAAAACCCTGAGGACAAAACATTCAGATTTTTTTTTTTTTTTTTGTTGAGGTCACCTTTTCAATGGGTTTCAATGGGAATCCAGATTTCTAAGGGACCTTCCTGCAGTTCCTATCGCTTCCAATGGATGTCAACAGTCTTTAGAAACTGTTGAGTTTCCTGAGAGAAATAAAGAAGTAGCCATGTTCAGAATGAGCCTCCAGTTAAAGTGACTGTTTGTTAGAGGCGCGTGACCAGAAAGCATGCTACACATTGTTTTCCTCCGGTATTGAACAAGATCATCCCAGTCCTTCAATTTTATAGATTATTACATAAAAAAAATACCACGTTGTGCAGTTGGAACCGGTTGTTTTCTGGATCAAACCGCCAAAATGGACATTGGTACAATTAATCGGACCTTGTGATTAATAGGTTACATGTTACGGAAAATGCACAGACAATAAAGCTACTCGGATGTCAGTATTGATGTGTCAACAGAAGAAGCTCGTCAAAATTAAGGCATGAATTATATCTTTATTCTGATTTTGTGTTGCGCCGGATGGGGAAGATAATTATGTTCTGTGATGTGTTAGTGGTCGTCATCCATCAAGATATAGCATGGTTGCTTCGCCGATAAAGCATTTAATCTGACCACTTTTGCTGGCGATCAACAAACAAGTGTATTGAATCTGATATTGAAATGTTATTTCAATGTAAGTTAAATTGTTTTGTTATATTGTATGTTAAAAGTATTTATTAATTTCCGTCTGGCTATTTTTCACTGGATGTTGCCAGGTGGAAAGCTACCGCGTCCCACATATCCCAGAGAGGTTAAGGGATAATGGCAGAAACTGCAAAAGTCAGCAGGAGAGTGAGAAGAAATGGTTGGTAGCGAGTTTAGAGGTTTTTTTCCCCTTCTGTTATCCAGATCTTTGGCTCCCTCTTGAGTCATTTGTCATTATTCATCAAACAGGTGCACTTAAAGCATCAGAAAAGCTCAATGCATATATTTGATTTAATATAAAACCCATGTGTGGCTCTGTATCGAATGTAAAAAAAATAAATATATATATATATATACACTAATACACACACAGGGGAGAGAACAAGTATTTGATACACTGCCGATTTTGCTATGTGAGAGGTCTGTAATTTTTTATCATAGGTAGACTTCAACTGTGAGAGACGGAATCTAAAACCCAGAAAATCACATTGTATGATTTTTTATAATTAATTTGCATTTTATTGCATGACATAAGTATTTGATACATCAGAAAAGCAGAACTTAATATTTGGTACAGAAACCTTTGTTTGCAATTACAGAGATCATACGTTTCCTGTAGTTCTTGACCAGGTTTGCACACACTGCAGCAGGGATTTTTGCCCACTCCTCCATACAGACCTTCTCCAGATCCTTCAGTTTCGAGGCTGTCGCTGGGGCAATACGGACTTTCAGCTCCCTCCAAAGATTTCTATTGGGTTCAGGTCTGGAGACTGGCTAGGCCACTCCAGGACCTTGAGATGCTTCTTCACGGAGCCACTCCTTAGTTGCCCCGGCTGTGTGTTCGGGTCGTTGTCATGCTGGAAGACCCAGCCACGACCCATCTTCAATGCTCTTACTGAGGAAGGAGGTGTGTTGGCCAAGATCTAGCGATACATGGCCCCATCCATCCTCCCCTCAATACGGTGCAGTCGTCCTGTCCCCTTTGCAGAAAAAAGCATCCCAAAGAATGATTTTCCACCTCCATGCTTCACGGTTGGGATGTGTTTCGTGGTTACTCATCCTTCTTCTTCCTCCAAACACGGCGAGTGGAGTTTAGACCAAAAAGCTCTATTTTTGTCTCAACAGACCACATGACCTTCTCCCATTCCTCCTCTAGATCATCCAGGTGATCATTGGCAAACCTCAGACGGGCCTGGACAATGCACTGGCTTGAGCATATGGTGTCAGGGGCACAGCTGGGGGCGTCTATAACAAGCAGCAACAGTGAGAGACTTATTTCTGGGAAGGTGGACTTTTAATTGGGCATAGACCTGGATAGCATGACAGAACTCTGCAAGCTAACTCCACCCCCTTTGGCAGTTCTATCTTGGTGGAAAATGTAGTTGGGGTGGAAATTTCTGAATTTGTGGTGGCCTTCCTAAGCCAGGATTCAGACACAGCTAGGACATCAGGGTTGCGGAGTGTGCTAAAGCAGTGAATAAAACAAACTTAGGGAAGAKGCTTCTAATGTTAGCTTCTTCCAACATCAAGCATTCGCTTTGAAAATGTTTTACTAAACTAGGCAAGTCAGTTAAGAACAAATTYTTATTTACAATGACGGACTACCCTGGCCAAACCATCTCCTAACCCGGACAACACTAGGCCAATTGTGCGCCGCCCTATGGGACACCCGATCACGACCGGTTGTGTTACAGCCCGGGATTGAACTAGGGTCTGTAGTGACGCCTCTAGCACTGAGATGCRGTGCCTTAGACCGCTGCGCCACTCGGGAGGCTTGGTAACAGAGAAATCCCTCCTGTATCAAGAGCCTTGCTGGCTAATATTTGTTTTGTGCGTGCAGCAAACTGGGTAGCATTTTTGAGTCATGTATAGTTTAGGTCAGAAACTGTACAAAATGTTCGCAACGCGATCGTTAGCATTTTCTATGGGATTTTACAGGTACTTGTTAGCATTGCTAACCTTTTGATTACAGAGTATCAGTGGGGTTTGAAAACAGCACCCCTTGTGTTCAGAGACGGTGTTACCAATTATGCCAGTATGGCACAAGGTCGGAATGAAAGTATAACATTCTGCATACCGCTCAAGCCTAGTACAAGTATTCTACCAACTGAGCCACAATGGAACAAGTCTACTATGTGAASTCAATGTATGATACATGTTTCCAAGAACTAGCTCCCCATACTGAGAAATAAGGTAATGCATAGGGTCAGCAGCATACCCTTGCAGTGATGCATTGCTTACCCGTCCCACATATCTTAGTGGGGCATTGAACACACAATTAATCAAGTGAGATTAAAATGCACACACACGGGAGAGATACACAAAACAAATCAAGTGTGAGAGAAACACGCCTGCACACACACACCCCCATGTTCCATTACTGTCACACACACAGTAGCCTATACGTCTCCTCCTGCGTCCCACAAATACAGGAAACCCACCCCAGGTAATGGTGGGGACAAGGAAACAGGAACTGGGAATAGCAGGGCACTGCCAAGAATAACCGACTCCTTCTTGACGCCACACACACGCTATGCTACTCACAGTTCAGCTAGTTATTTAGTTATTTAGTTCATGAAACAAAGTGGACCTTTTAGAGATAGATACTTCAAAACAACTGCAAACTATAAATCAACAACGCAATTTTGAGCAAGTGGATTAAAATCAAAGGCCAAATCAACATTTAGACCAGCACTGATTCAATTCTCCAAATGTCAGGTCATAGTTGATTGAAACTGTTGTAAAGCGATAYGCATAACTCCCTTCACAGTACATGTAGCAATGAATATACACAAGGCCAATATACAGRGGGACACTGTCGAGGGTTGAGCGAGGGAAGCGTTGGCCTGTCTTGGAGAAAAAGGCAGTAAAAAGACAGAGATAAGGAGGGAACGAAAAGGAGGAATGGGAGCAAGATATTGAATGAGGGAAGACTTAGGCCTGTTGCTTCTGAAGAAAGAGGCAGTGAAAAAACTTGAATAAGGGAGGAATGAAAGGAAGAAAGCGTGAGAGAGCAGAGACAGGAATATCTCTGGGAGGCGGCGCTCTAATTATAGCGCGGGTGCCAGGCGACCGGGGAGGGCACCGCTGCCACCAAAACACAGGAGGAGGAGGGAAGAGGGGGATAAGGAGGGAGGAGAGGAGGTGGGCAAGGCGGGTAGCTCAATCATTTCAAAAAGAGACCCAACATGGGAGAAAGAGGGATAATTGATGAGGTGAGGAATAATTGCTCAATTCCAGATCAACCCCTAGCCCCCTACTCCCTGTCGATCTGAGAGAACTGGATGGTTAGATCGGTACAATCAATATGGCTATATTTACACCCTAGCTAAATGAAAAGGTAAAAGTAAGCCATTACCAATACCTACCAAATGATTTCAGAAACAGTCAGCTCTATAGGAGTGTCTAGGCGTGTAGCCTGTACACGGTAGGGGCTAGGGGTTGATTTGGAATTCAGAAAATACATGTTTTAGAGTATTTATTTGATTGCTTTGGGAGACATTTGATCAAGTAGGACAAGTCAATCAAGAATAAAGGAGGCCGACTGAAGAAGGAGTGGCCATTTTGTAGTCAGAGGGACTAGTGTGTAGCATAATTCCTCAGACACATGCTGCTGTGTTTGTGTGATTATGTATTGGCGTTGTTGTGTAGAGTGAGCGTGCACGTGTGTCTAACTGTCTGTGTGTATGTCAGGAGCATGTTGCCATCGGACGTATTATTAATTAATATATCCACGTGGGCTCAATCAACGGGTCACACAGATCACTGTCCCATACGTCRATGTCAATCACATTGACCTTACTGCCCTCCCTCTTTTCTCTTTCCTTCGCGCTCTTACTCTCTGCAGCTATATGTTAACGGTGGACTATGTCTACATCCAAATGACACTGTACTCCTTATGTAGTGCACTACTTTTTACCAGAGCCMTATTGGAAAGGCGACATAAGGAATATGGTGCCATTTTGGACTAATTCTATAAAACTCYAAGCCACAGTGAGTCAGCCCGCTAAAAACTGAAATCATCACGAACGACCTCCACCAGGCTCTTTGACTGCGCTTGGTCGCTCAGATTATCAAGTTCCRGGTTTGTATGTGGGGACGTGAAGGTCACACACGACTCGCCATGGGCAGCGTCCATGACGGTGACACTGACAGTTAAGACGTGATCCACTGGCCTATTACAGGGCAGCGGTGGGGTTGCCATAGCAGCAGGGCTATAGGGCGCGTTCCAGGTCATCATTATTGCAGATGATCAGAACTCAAAGCCTAGAGAAGTGTTTAATGATTCAGGTGCTACTTTATTATGATAGAGTWGTCTTTTGAGATGTGCAGCATGACTGCAAAAAGACAACCTGGAACACACCCATTCTCTCCTGGTTGGAGGTGGGGTCCCTGATAACTCTCATCCAGGTTTCATTGGGGAGCATTGGAATGGAGCAGCACCTGCACAGAACCACTGATCTGTATAGATGAGGGATTGTGAAATTGCTTCACAATCGAGCCCATCCTGATGTTGTGAGAGCCTCTAAATGTGGTCTGTACCAGACACTGCTGCACATTTCATATCAGATGATACCGTGATATCATGATATATTTGCTCTGTAAAGCGCTTCATGGTCGTGTTCATTAGGACACAACGTCGCAAAATGTTTTGCAACAGAATGTGAAAACAAACATCTCTCATTGGACAAATTCAGGTACTGTTTCACTCCATTTCATGCCAACTGAACACAGCCCATGGCCAGCAAGATAGAGATAACCAGCCATGGATGCTATCTGAAAGGCCAGGTTACAGCGCACAAAGCCAGCCTTACACCACCATGCCAGGTGTTTTCACCGATCAGCTCTCCTGAAAACCTGCCATGCCATTAAAGGGATAGGTGACATGACCTTTTCAGACAAACATTACTTAAAAGGTGAGGATRTCCMGTGTGGCTACATGGGAGAGAAAGAGGGTACAAAATACAACAAATCCTGAAAGGGGAGGAACATCCCAACGTGGGGAGAACAACATAACAAACGTACCATGACAACGCCATAAAGGGCCAGGAATTTCTATCTGGCAGGCAGAAAAAGAGGCACCGCCACCAAAACATAAAAAGGGGCTTAAAATGGAGGATGGTTGGCATGKCTTGAAAAACATCTCAAAACAGAGACAATGAATGGCACACAACAAACCATTACAAGGGTAGGAATTGTAGACTGTAACAGAGCTAATTGTCCCTTTAAAGCRCTATTGGAAACTGGCGCTTTAAATGGATGGTTGGATGAAGCTGCAACATGAGCAGTGGATGCCAAAGGGAGACAATGGGTATAATGTACTCTAATGGGTGYGAGGCTGTGTTGCCCTGGGCTTGAATGACTGCAGTGCATTGACAGACTGCCTGGGTTGCTYTTCGACCAATTTTTCAAGGATGGGAAAGTGAAATTCTGCTCCTCCTGTATAGAGGTCGGATTAACAAGAGAGCCCTGCCCTCTGTGTCCTTACACTGTTCAATTTTGTGGGTTATACATGTGTATACCAAGTAATAAAGCATTATAAACTACGTCAGATTTCTTTTCAATTATTGACAACCCACAATATGGGAAATACAAACTAACTATGAACTTCTGTATTGGGAGGTTTGAAAATCAACCTCATAGCCTATTTGGCATTTAATTGACTGAAATGATCTTAATATGTTGAAATATCACCAACACCCTTTGGCTATATTGAACTAAGATCAAGAACTGATACATATAGTCAGAAACATTAGGGGTAATACATATAACAACTAGCTATGTTAAAGGTGTATGGATGTGAGAAGGCCTAGTAAAACCTGAGTGACATTGACATACTGAACTTGAGGTGTGTGAAGAGTAATGTTTGTGTGGGTAGCCTAGCTAGCCCACAGACCCGCATCGACCTGTTACAAGTATCACCCATATCAAATGTATCCGCTTACTGCCTGGTATCRTTTGTTAAAATTCAAACCGCAGTACCCACACACAGGCATACCAAATGTAGCAACGCAGCAGCAATTGCAGTGTACCGTTTGTGTTACACTGTAACACTATAAGAACGTCGTGAAAGAGCAATTGTTGTCTCTCTCTTTACAAGGCCACATTCACACCKACATGGCATAGCGCCTGAGAGAGTGATCGGTGATTGTGTGCAACATCTCCACACCAGGGCCATTTCCAGACAACKCATGACTTTAACAGACATTTTAGCAGGGTATTTTCTTGAAACGGTTAGATAAGTTGTGATAAATAAAATAAAAACTGGAAGCCAGCCTATCGGTTGAAATGTTAACCTAATGGTTCCCGCGAGAGACCGTGTCCCTGCGTTCCGAGCCTCTGGGTTCATGGAATGCTGCAGTGCACCGCCGCCATCTTACTTCTGTCTCACTACATTATCTTTATTCTCTAGCTTAACATGAAACAGGTTGACGTAGGGAAAACATAGGCGATTTTACCCTTATCCATGGGCGCGATGTGCAGAATTAATGGGTCATAGGTCTACTCGTTGGCTCTTTTTAGGGAGTAGCCYGTGTCTTTAGGCTACAGAAAGCTAMATCTAAGGTAAAGAATAACCCACTTTAACGTTAGATGTTTACTTTCACGCCCACCACCAAAATATACCATCGAGCCATGAAAAAACACTACACAAGTTGCTACAAAATGGTGATCAYATTACCCATAATCTCCGGATACAACAATCAATATTGCCACTACAAACCTGTTTAGACTAGGCTGTGTTTTGAAGTGCAATTATGCACAGAAACAAAAAATCACGTTCGTTTACATAGGTTACACAGGAATCTCAGCCGTAGCCTARATAGAAAGACCTGATGAAGCATTCCATTCTGTGCAAAACAAATGTAATTATTTCTCATCTTGAATTATGAAAAATAAAACTTATCCATAGGCTATAAAACTAGATTTCAATTCAAGCAATGGCAGAAATATAGCAGTTTATAACAGCACTGGGCAAAGGGGGATCTAAACACTGGCTATTCTACTTCTATGATTTCGAGTCAGACTAAATTCGATAAAAGCTGTCCAACATATATTCAGGCGTGGAATATGATCACAGCCTTGCTGAATGTCTGGTTTMATTTTGTTCTATTCATGCGTAATTAGCCCCCATGGTTTGGAATCACCCGGCTGCTCGCTCCCGCTATAGCAGCGGAAGAGAAGAAATAGCCATGGAGCTCAGCCTTGTCCCGATCCCGTCTTTCTTTCCCCAGTTTCTTACCTCAACTGCTAACGCCGTGGTCGCAACAACCAGCAGCAACAAAGCCATACGGTCCCCCATACCGTATTATTGTCACAACGCGTCCTATGTATGGTGTATTGGGGTTTATTCTATGTTCCGTCGGTATGTATTCAGAGCTCGTCTCCGTGGCAGTGCCGCTGACTGTGTTTGTTTAATGGGGAACGATACCGAGGCWGCTCGAGCGCCAAGTCACCTGACCGGACAACGAATGAACGGAATTATTAGGGAGAGGCCCAAAACATCTGAGGATAGCTCTGGGTGTGGTCCCGATGGGGGCTAAACACTGAATTTAGCATTTTTCAAACACCTGAAACAGATTTTCCTGCAATCTAGAGCCATAATAATTATGCTTAATTCTATGTAATATATATATATATATACAGTACCAGTCAAAAGTTTCGACATATCGCTTATTCTAGGGTTTTTATTTTTTACTATTTTCTACATTGTAGAATAATAGTGAAGACATAAAAACTATGAAATAACACATATGGAATCATGTAGTAACCAAAACAGAGTTAAATAAATAAAAATATATTTTAGATTCTTCAAAGTAGCCACCCTTTGCCTTGGTGACAGCTTTGCACAAGCTTGGCATTCTCTCAACCAGCTTCAGGAGGTAGTCACCTGGAATGCATTTCAATTAACAGGTGTGCTTTGTTAAAAGTACATTTGTGGAATTTCTTTCCTTAATGCGTTTGAGCCAATCAGTTGTGTTGTGACAAGGTAGGGGTGGTATACAAAAGATAGCCCTATTTGGTAAAAGACTGTCCATATTATGGCAAGAACAGCTCAAATAAGCAAAGAGAAAYGACAGTCCATCATTACTTTAAGACATGAAGGTCAGTCAATCAAAGAACTTTGAAAGTTACTTCAAGTGCAGTTGCAAAAACCATCAAACGCTATGATAAAACTGGCTCTCATGAGGACTGCCACAGGAAAGTCAATCAAAGAACTTCGAAAGTTACTCTCTATAAGTTCATTAGGGTTACCAGCCTCAGAAATCTGCAATTAACTGCACCTCAGATTGCAACCCAAATAAATGCTTCACAGAGTTCAAGTAACAGGCACATCTCAAAATCAACTGTTCAGAGGAGACTGCATGAATCAGGCCTTCATGGTCGAATTGCTGCAAATAACCACTACTAAAGGACACCAATAATAAGAAGAGACTTGCTTGGGCCAATAAACATGAGCAATGGACATTAGACCGGTGGATATCTGTTCTTTGGTCTGAAGATTTTTGGTTCCAACCTCCGTGTCTTTGTGAGACGCAGAGTAGGTGAATGGATGATCTCAGCATGTGTGGTTCCCACCGTGAAGCAAGGAGGAAGTATGATAGCGTGGGGATGCTTTGCTGGTGACACTGTCTGTGATTTATTTAGAATTCAAGGCACACTTAACCAGCATGGCTACCACAGCATTCTGCAACGATATGCCATCCCATCTGGTTTTCCCTTAGTGGGACTGTCATTTSTTTTTCAACAGGACAATGACACAACACACCTCCAAGCTGTGTAAGGGCTATTTGGCCAAGAAGGGGAGTGATGGAGTGCTGCATCAGATGACCTGGCCTCCACAATCACCCGACCTCAACTTAATTGAGATGGTTTGGGATGAGTTGGACCGCAGAGTGTAGGAAAAGCACCCAACAAGTGCTCCGCATATGTGGGAACTCCTTCAAGACTGTTGGAAAAGCATTCCAGGTGAAGCTGGTTGAGAGAATGCCAAGWGCTTTTGGGACAGCAAAACATTAAATATTCTGTTGCAAGTATTGAACCCTGCCAAATAATTACTAGTCAGATGCACTAACCTCAACCCTAGCATACATGTATTTTGAAATATCTTAATATATCAATACAGTGCAAGTTTCTTGAGTACAAAAGAGTGCATTTTCCACAGCCTGCCAAGAGATTGAATCATGCAACCCTTAGGGTTAGCAAATTACCTCAACAGGCTACTTGTGCGAGAAGRCAGAGCGGATTGATGCTGGTTGATGAATTTGACAATGAATGTACGAGGGAAGTACTATTTTCTCAAACAGAGGTGACTGAATTAATGTTCAGGATTATTGATAATCATTGTTGAAATAGTAATCAAGTATAATTTCAAAACATGAACATAAAAACAGGTAATAATAAACATGAATCATCATTATCAGGGGCGCAACTTTCACTGGGGACGGTGGAGACATGTCCCCCCCACATTCTGAAATTGCATTTTTGTCCCCCCCAGTTTTATCATTGGAATGTGATGCGGACGCCTCCGAGCGGTATAGAAGGCTGTTTGGAGTGTTTATCCGACTGGAAAAAAAGTTGTGTCCCACCCACTTATAAAACCAAAGTTGCACCCCTGATCATTATATTAATTCACAGTAATCTGTTGAATACTTTTCAGTCCTTCCTCTTGCATTAGCAGTGTGGAAAGGGACAGAAAAAATGTGTGCAGGAGTTTTCCTGTGCAGGGCAGTGGTTGTAATCCAGAGAATAACTAATCTTCTGAAATTAATTTGTTGGTCTTTATGCTGCCATCTATTGGAATAATTATTAATTGCAGTAATACAGAATAAGTGTATATCCTTACTAATGTCGTTATTACTCAGACTTGCAAAATATAAAATGTTATATTTAATTTGATCAGTTACAACGAAAATAACCATTTATACGCATAACAATAAACAATGAAACTAGAAAACCAAAAACACCTTACATTTAGTATAAAAAAAAACTGCTCTTAGAACATTCAGACTGCCATTGTTTGGGGATAAATAGGATATTGTCTGTCTATTCTCTCAAATTATCTAAAAATTGTATGTATTTTCTGGGTTTGAAGTCCTACACCATTTTAATTCGCGACGATATCTCTCTTTGTAAGATGTAAGGCTGGCAGCAGTCATTGTCATATAAGCTAGCATGTAAAATGTCAGAATTACACATTACTGTTGGAATTCCGAAGACTGCCCCAATGTTTGCCTATGAGAAAATTCTCTTCACGGACATGTCTGTCTATTGTGCCAAATATCTCACACAGTATCATAGCAGACATGCCCTCGCTGTGAGCATTCCTATGAATGGACAGTCAGCCACTTTATTGGCAAGTATCCGGCAGGCAACCTTCGCAGCTGCTTGTCACAGGGCTATATTTGTCTTATTCTCTACTTCTTGGGTGAATATAATGTCCTGGACATAACCTAGCCTGAGTGGAACCAGCCTGTCACGCATTCTATTTCCCTTCACATTTTATGATATTGAAGTGAAATAGAAAGGTGAACGCAGCGATCAGGTTGGTTCTACCAGGATAATCATAACCGACATTGATAATGTAATCAGTGCTCTGTGTGTGTGTGTGTGTGTGTGACCGACCATTATCTTTGACGAGGGCCAGGTATCAGGATAAAGGTAAGACCCAGATGCAGACCGTGTCGAAGTAACAATGTTTATTACAGCAACAGGGGCAAAAGTACAGGACGGGCAGGCAGGCTCAGGTCAGGCAGAGGTTGTAATCCAGAGGTGGGGCAAAGGTCAAAACCAGGAGACGAGAAAAGAGGGAAAAGCAAGCGCTGATACAAAAACGCTAGTTGATTTGACAAACAAGATAAACTGGCAACAGACATAACAGGGAACACAGTTTAAAATACACAGGGAATAATGGGGAAGATGGGCGACACCTGGAGCGGGGGTGGAGACAATCACAAAGACAGGTGAAACAGATTAGGGTGTGACACCAGGAGCTGATCTACTCTGCTATGCCCATTAATGGGGCTCTGGGAAAGATGTCACCTCCAGCCTCAGCTCCTGCCTGCTTACCAATGGTCGTTGATAGGGAGAACGGAATTAGTAGGCTTAGTCTGACCTGTTCAAACTTCAACATAGTATGTTTGTGTGTCAGATATACGTATCCCTAACTGCCATTGTGATAAGAACAGTGACTGGTGTATGTTTTCAAAGATGCAGAGAGAACTGGCACTCAACACAATCCACAATGAGGTGATTACTAATAATACAGTAACATCAGAAATGCCAGTAATAGCAACACCCTTTTTCATTTCATCTGTCACTGGTGAACTCTGCCTCAACTCTGCTATTTCTACAGATGGACTAGAGATGCTTATTTCCACGGCAGCCTCAGTCGTTTGATGGGAGACCATAATTGGGTAGGTTTTAATCTGACCATGTTCAAACTTCAACATAGTACATGTTTGTGTATCAGATATGAATATCACAACTGCCATTGGTAAGTAAACAGTGACTATGTGTGTATGTGTTCACAGAAAACATGTATGGAGCCAGCACATGGAGACTTGCAAGATGTGATGAAGTCCAGACTGACAGACAGGCTTGATACTGATGTCTCTGAATGAGAGACACAACTTTTACTTGTATTGAATATTTTTATCAGTTGAATGGTATCAGTCAAAATGGGAGGGAAAAGGGGAGAGGAGTAAAGGAGAGGGGAAGGGACCCTGTGTATTCTGCACCAGGATCAGGGAACTTCTGTTGTGTATGAGACACCACACAGGAAGGTATGACCTCTGTGACTGCCATGGGGGCCCGCAATAAAACTGCCATGGGGGCGTGCAGAGAGCTGGATGGAATGGTCCACTCAAAGTGGGTGAGCGGCTGTAGCGACCAGGATGGGGCCCCCCGATGACCCAGGTCGACCAGGAGAGAGGAAACGGTGGATGGAGACGACTACAAGAATGGCCCTGGCTGCTAGCTAGAAGGTATTGGAGGCCTTTATGTTCAAGGGGACTTTGTTGGTTGTTTTGAGTAAATGTTTTTTTTAATTRTTTTTGCTAACCGGTGTGTGAAACATAATATTGCACGTATGTMATTTTGCAGTGTTTTCACTCACTAGTGTGAGGAAACACTAATTTTAAAGTGGGTGAGAATGTCACAGGTGCCACTACTTTCCATGTGTAACAATCAAGCATTCCTATTGCATGGTTAACGTATCATGTGAYTTTGAATTGTGTACTTTAATCACTCTGTTTTTGTCTTTCAGGCAGCCACCCACAGGAAGGGGTGTAGTCCAGAGGCATGGTGGATCCTTGTTGCWACAAAGCTTATGACGTGCCACTGGCATTAAACAAAGCCTGTGTGTACATACATGTATGCTGATGATTCAACCATACGTGTCAGCAGCCACAGCTAATGAAGTCACTGAATCTCTTAACAAGGAGTTGCAGTCCGTTTTGGAATGGGTGGCCAGAAATAGACTGGCCCTGAGAGTCTCTAAATCTAAGAGCATTGTACTTGGTACAAATCATTCCCTAAGCTCTAGACCTCAACTGAATCTGGTAATGAATGGTGTGGCTGTTGAACAAGTTAAGGAGACTAAATGACTTGGTGTTACCTTAGATTGTAAACTGTCATGGTCAAAACATAGATTCAATGGTTGTAAAGATGGGGAGAGGCTTTTTGTTGTTGACACCACTCTCAAAAAAGCAAGTCCTGCAGGCTCTAGTTTTGGCTTATCTTGATTATTGTCCAGTAATGTGGTCAAGTGCTGCAAATAAATACATAGTTAAGCTGCAGCTGGCCCAGAACAGAGTGGCATGTTTATTTTATTAAACTAAGCAAGTCAGTTAAGAACAAATTCTTATTTACAATGATGGCCTACCGGGGAACAATGGGTTAACTGCCTTGTTCAGGGGCAGAACAGAGTTTTAACCTTGTGTCATGGTTCGTCGTAAGAATTATTGGGACAAGGTGCAGCGTGAATATGGTTTCCAACATGTTTATTTAACTGTTAACGCACAAAAACATAAAGAATGAACAAAAGGTGAAGACAAATGGAGGGTTGCTCACAGGCAACAACACATTATAACAAGATCCCACAAACACAGGTGTGAAAAAACTACTTAAATATTGATCCCCAATTAGAGACAACTATTACCAGCTGCCTCATAAATTTCGGAAATCATACAAAACCCAAAAATAGGAAAAAACAAACTAGAACCACACAACATAGTATACTAGATTCACCCCCTAGTCATGCCCTAGCCTACTACACCATAGATGACACAACATGGCTCTCTTATGGTCAGGGTTGTGACACCTTCGTCAAAGCTCAGGATTCAATCCAGCAACCTGTTGGTACTGCCCAACACTCTAGGCTACCGGTGAAAGGCCAACACTGGCTGTGCGCTATCCTGTGGGACTCTCAATCATGGCCGGTTGTGCTACAGCCTGGATTCAAACCAGAGTGTCTCTAGTGACACCTCTAGCACTGAGCTGTAGTGCTTTAGACCGCTGCGCCACTTGGGAGACCAATATTAAAACAGTTAATTCCCATACTGGAAGTCGAACCTGGGCAGCCTAGGTGAAAACCAGCAATCCTAACCGCTAAACCATATGGGAACCAATCATGTTTTGCTCTTCAGTATAATGAGAGGGCTAATAGAAATACTATGCATACCAGTCTCTATTGGCTAAGAGTTGAGGAGAGACTGACTGTGTCACTTCTTTTTATAAGAAACATGTGAAACAGTCCCCAAATCCAGAACAAATTCAAGAAAGCGTACAGTATTATATAAATCCATTATTGCATGGAACTCCCTTCCATCTCATATTGCTCAAATGAACAGCAAACCTAGTTTAAAAAACAGATAAAGCAACTCCTCTCCCCTATTTGACCTATAAATTGTGTGTATGCATTGATATATATAGGCTTTGTGTGCCATTTTTAAATGTATGTAGTTCTGTCGTTGAGCTGTTCTTGTCTATTAATGTTTTGTATTAATGCCATGTTTGTARGGTACTGSGTGTCGGGAGTGTGAAGTCAGGCACAGGAAAACAGAGAGTTCAATATAATGCTCTTTTAATGCATTCACGGTGAACCACGGCCACCCCACTAAACACTGGGTGCTSAAAATAAACTGCCCCCAGACACGGGGAACGAAAACAGTCCAGCACTATACACGAACATAAACAAACATGTACGTCTGAAACAAACACCAGGCTTACAATAATCAATCCCGCACAAAGAAACGGGAGGGCCGGCTGACTAATAAAGCCCAACTAATTACAACAAACTCAAAACAGGTGTAATCAATAAACACATAAGGAGGGGGAGAAAAGAATCAGTGGCAGCTAATAGGCCGGTGACGACGACCGCCGAGCGCCACCCGAACGGGAAGGGGAGCCTGCTTCGGTCGGAGTCGTGACAATGTTTAAGTTGTGAAGAGTAGCTGCTGCTTTCGCAACAGGTTTTGGGATCCTAATCAAATACCAAAAGCTTAAGACTGAAATGTTCGATGAGAACACATGGCAAATGGACTTTGCTGTAAATGGCACGGCTCCACTAGAGGGTTGAAACTCGTGTTGAATTTTTTTTAAAGATATCTTTAGGGTTTATACAACTTTGAATAAGTGGGATATATATATATAAGTTTATACGTAATGAATCATTATTTCTTATTACGGATTTAAGATTTTTTTTTTTTAAGATATCTTTAGGGTTTATACAACTTTGAATAAGTGGGATATATATATATATATATATATATATACTAGTTTATACGTAATGAATCATTATTTCTTATTACGGATTTACAAATGATCTGTAAACTAACTATTTACACAGGTATTCCCATTGTTATTTTCAGTACCTAAATGCGTCTGAGTTAGGGATGGATCAACATTGACAGAATGGTTACCTGRAGGAAAAYGGGGGAGGGTCATGCTTTTTAAATGTCAGTCAATGGGATGGTTTAGTGTGTTTTAAATCTAGTCAAGGGGGAAGGTCATGTAATTTGTAATTGATAAAATGTCAATATTTCACAGTGTTTTAGAATGAGTTGCTTATTAGGCTATATATCGATGTGTGCTTCATCTCTGATTCTCCACTGGGCATGCAATATCAATTGCGCCTATAGGCTATTTAATGTGGTCTCAATTCAATGATCCATAGCCTATGGGCTAGGAAGTGCGTGCTCGGAGAAGCACAGAGCAAAGTTATATTGCTAAGATGGATCCCGGGATGGTGTAAATAAAACTAGGCTGCATTACACACTGCAATTTGTATTCAAATCAAATCAAATCAAATGTATTTATATAGCCCTTCTTACATCAGCTGATATCTCAAAGTGCAGTACAGAAACCCAGCCTAAAACCCCAAACAGCAAGCAATGCAGGTGTAGAAGCACGGCGGCTAGGAAAAACTCCCTAGAAAGGCCAAAACCTAGGAAGACACCTAGAGAGGAACCAGGCTATGAGAGGTGGCCAGTCCTCTTCTGGCTGTGCCGGGTGGAGATTATAACAGAACATGGCCAACATCTTTAACAGGGGAGCTAGCGGGAGGGAATCCACCACAAACCCTGGTGGTATTCTGCCAGCCTACGGATCGGGAAGCTGCTGTGTGTAGTCCGAGAACCGCTACATGCAGGACAGTAGTAGCAGGACCTAGGGGAATCAATGTGCTAACCTTGGACTCCAAGTTCGGCCGTATGGAGTGGCGGTGACGCGCGTCAACGCAATAACTGATGTGGTGGAGACGGTGACCTGTATGCTAGGTAGTTTGCGAGCATAGGGGCTGGATGGATGCAATGGTCCACGGTGTCGAGGAGTGGGTGGAGGCTGTAGGACCGAGGAGCTAGCGGTGAATGGTCGCTGTGCGGCGCCGCTGTAATGTGGACGCCGGCAGTCTGACCAGGAGATGAGGAACGGTGGATGGAGACGACTACTAAAGGAATCGATAGACCTGTAGAGGTAGTAGCCATCTTTAGGCCTCAAGCTAATTCGAGGGAAGGTTATACTTGGGACACAGCGGCTACTAGATTCATATGTCTCAAGGGACGTTTGTTGATTTTAGCGTTGTTTTGCAGTATAATGGAAGTCATGAATACTAGTCTTTTTCAAAGATTATTGTCTCTTGTATCGTGTCTAAAGCTCGAGGAGCTGCGCTCGGGTGTGGGCTGAAAGCATCAAATACAGCTTTTGTGGGACGGGTGGCTCCATGCACGTATGTCATTTTGCGTGTATTATGTTCACGTCACAAATGAGTTATCAGTGGAAGGAAACACTGAATTTTTAAAAGTGGTGGAGAATGTCACCCAGGTGCGGATCTACTTCATGTTTAATTTGGTGTTTCATTTATTCCTCCAATATGGTTGTAACAATCCAAGCATTCCCTATTGCAACGAGTAAAGATTTCTTGGTTTAACGTATTGCATAAGGTTGTGAAAGTTGGTTGAAAGTTTGTTGTATCTTTGCATTATATATAACGCGTATTGCAACACGGGTGTTCTGTTTTTGTCCTTCCAGGGCAGCCCATGAACTTGGCGGTTGGCAGAATACACAGGCAGTGGTGATGTTTGGAGTGATGAGAGGTCAGATCCCAGTAGGCGTCACGTGGTGGAATACCTTTTGTTCGCTGCTGACACTCTGTCTGCGTGCTATGAAAAACCAAAGCTTAGATGAACGCAAGGTGACCATGTAACTAGGGAGCATTAACAAGCCTAGTTGTGTACATAAGCATGCTAGTGCTGATGGATGTCAAGACCATACGTGTCAGTCAACACACGAGCTAATTGAAGTCAGTTATACACTGAATCTCTTAACCAATGGCAGTTTGCAGGTGTCCGTTTTGAGTCGACTGGGTGGGTATCCGAGGAAGAGTAGGACTGGCGCCGTGAGAATTCGAAATCTAGAGCGATTTGTATTGGTGATACTAATGCATTCCCTAGAGCTTAGAACGCAACTTGAAGTCTGGTATGAATGGTGGTGGGTTGTTGAACAAGTTAAGGAGACTAACATGACTTGATGGTGTTACCTTAGATTGTAAAACTGTCATGGTAACGAAGATAGTTTCAATGGTGTAAGATTAGGGGAGATGGCTTTTTTGTTTGTTGACACCATTCGGGTGTTTTGTGGTTGGTGGGTGTGTAGGTTTGGGGTGTTCTGACAGTTTTGTTAGTGGTGTGCACGACGGGGTATGTATGGTCAGAAAAACCAGATATCCTGGCAGGTCTCTAGTTTTGGGCTTATTCTTGATTATTGTCCCAGTAATGGGTGGTCAAGGGTGCTGAATGAATAAATACCTCTGGGTAGTGTTAAGTTCTGCGCGTGCCCAGAACTGTAGTGGCATGTTTATTTATTAGAACCTAAGGCAAGGTCCAGTTAAGAACAGGAAAGTGAAATTCCTTATTTACAATGATGGCTAGTACCGTGGGAACAATGTGGTTAAGCTGGCCTTGTGTCAGGTAGGGGCAGGGAACAGAGTTTTACCTTGTGTCATGTTCCGTGTCGTAAGAATTATTGGTGGAGCCAAGGTGCAGCGTGATATGGTGTTCCCACACATGTTTTATTAAACTGTAACGCACGAAAAAGCAATAAGAATAGAACAAAATGTGAAAACAATGGAGGTGCTGACAGGGCAAGTAAGCACACGATAACGAGGGATCCCACAACGAATACAGGTGGTGAGAAAAGAACTACTCTATGATATGATCGCGCAATTAAGATAACTAATTAGCGTGTAGCTGCCTATAGGACGCAACTAATGGGTGGTGAACTATTTAGGGCATTGAAAATTGTCAAACGTAGGAAAAGAAAAAAGCTAGGACAAGGCGGGAAACAGTATGGATATGATGTCTGGATTGGTGGCGGTGGCTGGTGATGTCGTAGATTCGCAGCTCACCTTTCAGGGTTTTCGGGTCTAGTGCTGCCTGACCGTGTGGTTTGGTTCATAGCGCTGCTGAGATGGGTTAGTGTGACTTACGTATAGTTTATGTGCATGTCGATAGAGACGACAGGGGAGTAGGCGTTTGTCTCGGTGTTAGTGGTGGGTGGTTATGTGTTGGGTGTGTCAGTGGTGTTTGAACGAGTTGTGTCAGCTCCGGGATTTCGCATCCGATGTCAACCTGTTTTGGTTACTGGGTGGGCCGGTTAACACGTCTAGGGGTGTGACTAAGACCTGCAAGGCCAAGCCTTGGGCTTGTGCGCTAGATTCGCGCTGTTGGTATGCGTGTTCTCTCAAGTCATTTGGCCGGGTTGTTGCTGAGCAGCCCTGGATTCCAAACCAGAGTTGTCTTCGTAGCTGATCATAGTGACCGCGTCTAGCACGCGTGTGATGCTGGGGTGTAGTGCTGCTTTAAGAACCGTGTCCTGTGGGTAGCCAGTCGTGTGGTCGCGAGAGGAGAACCAAGTATTAAAACAGTTGATGTTTCCGGATAGCTTGTGATGTCGAACGCTGGGTAGCTCAAGGTAAGAACCAGCAATCCCTTTCTCCTAACGCGTGGTTATAAAAGATGGCATATGGAACCCAATTCAATGGGTTTTGCTCTTCAGGTAATAGTATTGTATGAGAGGGCTAAGATAGAAAAATATGGAACTATGGATACTGATGATATAGGGGATGGAGGGGGCGGAGTTGGCGGCTTGAGAGGGGGGGGGGGGGGGGGTAGGAGCGTTGCGTGGAGGGTGGGGGGAGGGTGGGGTGTTTTTTTATAGAGTTTGAGGAGAGACGTGCGAACCTGTTTGAGTCAGCTGTCTTTTTTGTATATAGGAAGAACCATGTGAACAGTCAGAGGTGCCCACCAAGAGTGCATAGACAAAGTTCAGAAAGTCCGTTACGAGTATTAATAGTAATAATCGCGGCATTTATGGCATGGTAAGCTCCAATTCCATAGTTGCTCAGATGGAACGAGGCAAAAACTAGTTTAAAAAAAGAGAACAGTAGTAATGCAGACGTCGCGTGCTCCGGTCGCTATTTTGACTAAAATTGTGTGGTATGCATTGAGTGATTATTAGGCTTTGTGTGCCATTTTTAAAATGTAAGTTAGTTCTGCTTCGTTGTAGGGCTGTTCTGTCTATGTAATGTTTTTGTATTAATGCCATTTTGTTAAAGGAGTAGAACGTGCGTGTCGGGAGTGTGAAGGTCAGCGACAGGAAAATAGAGAGTTCAATATAATGCTCTTTTTAATGCATTCACAGAGGGTGAACATCGGCCATCCCCAGTCTAAATCACTGGGGTGCTTCAAATACACTGCCGCCCAGACCGGAACGAAAACAGTCCAGCAAGCATATACTCCGAACACTAAACAAAACAGTCGTTCTGAAAAAAAAAACTCAGCTCAATTAATCAATCCCTTTGCAAAAGAGCAACGGGAGGCCGGCTGACTAATGAAAGCCAACTAAATGTTCTAAACAAACTACAAAACAGGTGTAGGATCAATAAACACAGTTAGAGGAGGCGGAGAAAAGATCAGTGGCAGCTAATAGTTCCGGTACGAAGACTTGACCCGGCGAGCCGTTCGCACCGTATCGCGAAAGTGAGGGTGTGACGGAGAAAGGGGAGCCTGCTGTCGGGTCCGAGTCGTGACAATCGTGTAAGTTGTGAAGAAGTAGTCTGGCTGCTTTTTTCCGGCCCAGGTGTATGTGGGATCCTAATTCAAATACCGCATGCAAAAGCTTAAGACTGGAAATTTGTTCGTTTGAGTGAGAAAGTACCGCGTAGATTGGTGCGAAATTGTGCGAGCTTGTTTTGATGTAAATTGGCTGTAGAGTTATGGAGATATACTTGCTTGTTTCAACTTAGGAGGGTTGTGATAAACTTGTCTCTGTGGTTGTTGTTAGGAAGTTTCGTTTTTTTTTTTTTTTTTTTTGATTATTTTAGGGGCTATTATCATTTCTTTGTGATATTTAAATGTGTGGTATATTATATTATTATTTAATATATTTGTGTTAGATTATTGTATGGTATAATAGAATATATTAATCTTAGGTTTATGAATTATTTATGTTTAATATTATTGGTTTGTAACGGTATTATGTTGTGAATATCTATTGTATTGTCTTATTATGGATGTGTTTACTAACGTGAGGTTTGTCTTGTTATGGATCTGTTTATTTTAATTACACTAGTGTGTTATTGTTTTTTTTCCCATTTGTTGTTGTATTTCTAGTTACCTTTTTTTATAATTTGTTTGTTTTTGTTGGTTTTGAGGGATGGGATCATTACTAGTTTTTGTAGTCTTTGATTGATGCTGTTATTCTTCTTGGACGTGAGAATATGGGGGGGCATTGTGGTCATTTTGGCTTTTTAATATGTTTAGTTCAGATGGGTAATTTTAATTTGGTTTTTTATTGTGTTATTATAATTCTTTTTTAGTCAATTGGGGGAAGTTGTCATTTTTTTTTATGTTGTAATTTTTTTGTTAATGTGTTTGATTTTTAAAATGTTCAACTTTTTATTTTTCATTGATGTTCATTTTATCTTAGTGTTTTTTTGAGTGTATTGATGCGGATGTTTTGTTTCTTTGGTTTGGTTGTTTTTTTCTAATTCATCTGTTGTTTCTTGATGGTTGTGCTCTTCATTCTCTGATTTCTCGTTTTTATCGCACTTGGGCATGCAATATTTCTATTATTCTTTTGCGGCCTTTTTTTAGTTTCTTGTGCTATTTGAATTGTTGGTGCGTCGAATTCTCAATGATTTTTCATTTTTAGCCTATGTGGCTAGGTTTATTGGAAGTGGGTTGTTTCTGGAGAAGCACATGAGCATTATTTTAGTTATATTCGCGTAAGATGGTATCCCGTTGTTGGCGTTATGGTGTAAGTATATTATAGAACTATGCTTGCATTGTCCACACCTGTGCATTTTGGTATTCAATTTTTTGATATTCAAATATCTAATGAATCAATATTGGTTATTTGTTATATTAGCCCTTTCTTTACTTCAGGTCTGAGATGTAATCTTTTGCAAAGTGGCAGGTACATATAACCGTCGGCCTATTTAAACCCATAGCTTCTAAGCATTGGCTGGTGTGTTAGTATGCACGGCGGCTAGGATAAATATCCCTATTGTATGTGCTTAATTAACTAGGAAGACATTCTTAGATTGAGGTAATTCCCAGTGCTATGAGAGGTTGGCCAGTTTTTCCTCTGGTGTCTGGCTGTTTGTCCGGGTGGAGATTTATTTATTACAGGAATCATTTTGGCCAAGTATGTTCATTTAATGTTTTCTTCTAATTTTCTCAGCGGATGGTATTATAATAATTCACAGTAGTTTTTTTGTTCGAGGTGTGGAATGCAATAAGTCAGTTTCACTTTTTTGTTTTTGTCAGGGAGTTACATTGTCAGTTTGGCTTTTTCTAATTCCTTTATAACCTTCTAGGTCTCTTTGGTCTGCTTTCTGTTTGTTAACTGTACAAAATTTGAGATACGTGTTTTTTTGTATAGTTGAAGTGTTTTCTGCTTTATAGTCTCTATTCTACGAGAGAGAGAAGAGCGGAAGATTAAGTATGTGCGAAAGTGTTGTCGTTTCCGTTGATGAAATATTAAGTTTTTTATGGATTTTTAGTCCTTGTTTCATTTATATAATCCTTTTCTTTCTGTTGAGGCATATTTGGCTTCTATTGTTCTCTTTTTATGTTTTGAAGGGAGAGCACGAAAGATGAGTAGAGGAGTGGTGTTAGCCTTGGAGGTCCACTTTAATAGGCTTGCTACGTGACGTATAGATTGAATTTATGAAAAATATGTTTTCTTCATATTAATTATTGTATTCGTTATGGACCTCACAATAAGACAGATTTTGTGAGTACTGTTAACATTGTGTGTGCCGAAAGTTGAAGCAGGTCATGAGCCCAGCGCTACCTGCCTTCGGGGCGCAGGGTAGCCAGGGTTACGAGCGCTGGACGTAGGTAACCAAAAGGTTGCTAGATCTAATCCTGAAGCTGAGTAAGGGGTACAAAGTCTGTCGTTCTGCCCCTGAACAAAGGCAGTTGACCCATCTGTTTCCTAGGCGCGTCATTGGAAAAATAAGAATTTTGTTCTTACTAAGTTGCCTAGCTTAAATAAAGGTAAAATCAAAAATAATAATAAATCAGGTC
>NC_036852.1:10546767-10557941 GCF_002910315.2 Salvelinus sp. IW2-2015
GGAAATGGACAGCTCATGGTGCAAATTCGAGTAGGCACAATTCATTTCAATCACAATTAATTCCAATTTGAGTATTATAGAAATGGTCCTCAAGATTAAAGAAATGTGCTCAAACTTACTTTCAATTTCATAGCCATGGGAAATTACACATTTTTGCCATAAAGCACATGTCAAAAACCACCAATGGTCAATACCAGCTCCGATAACCTTAGGTTTGTGTCTCAAATGGCACCCTATAGTGCACTACTTATGACCTCAATAACCAGCAGTAGCCTACCTGTTGTGATTCGAGGCACCAACCGAGCTGCCTGCATGAATACTATGTGTAGGGTGAAGCTGCTCCTAGGCCTAGACATTGATATTGGATAATTTTTTCCCCCCAGGCTAATGGCGAAGGTTAGGATTTGGGGAGGGGAAGCTGATCCTAGATCTGTACCTAGGGGGAAACTTCATCCCGGAGCTGAACAATATGGCAGAGGTAAAATATTTTTAACAGTTGGAAATACAAATTGGATTAAACTTCAAYATGAGCCATTTTGAAGGAGTGGGAAAATTGCCTTGCACGATCCCTTATTGAATAAAAGGGTTGATTTGCTTAGCAATTTCACTGCAGCGAAGTGCTGGCTGTCTTCCTCCTTTGTGTGAGCAGAATGACCACCTCAAAAAGCCTTTATGCAGAGGCTTACTTTTACTTGAATCTGGAGCACAAATTATGTCTAGGCTGGACTTGTTGTTGTGCTCTCTCCCTTCTACATCCTCTCTGGTGTACACTCACTGATTCACACTTACCGATTCACACACACACGCGGGTACATGCTCGTGCATGCACACACACGGCCATTGACTGGTGTACTGAGTTTAGAAGTTTTCTTGGGTATTTATTGAGGCAGAGTAGACAATATGATTTGGAAACTTTAATTTAACTTTCATCCTGAACATGTTCAGAGCGACAACATATAAACAACACTGAAAGATTGTTGAGAAACATCACCATCATAGGATTMATTTCATCATTAACTCATCATTCCTCCGAGAGCAGGCCCAGACCCGTCTTCACTGTGCACATGCAGGCAGCCTTGCTCAGAGTAGGGTGAAGTTGCYCCTAGACGCTGACCTGGACAATGGCGCCGGAGGGGATGGCTGGMGCTTTACGGGCTCCTAACCCGTAACTTATTTTTGAACTTGTAGATAATGTTGCTGCTACCATCTCTTATGACCSAAAATAACTTCTGGACATCAAAACAGCGATTACTCAACTCGAACTGGACAAGGACAAGGATTTTTTCTTTCACGAGTCCGACGAGAAGGATATACTGCCTTCTTGGGAACAGGCCCAAATCCTAGTCATTTGCGTGAAGAAAAGACAGAGAAAAAAGGGGCGGAGGTCGGGCTGCCTTCTGAGAATTCGTAGGCGAGTGAGTAAACCTCCACTACCATCCGTTCTATTGGCCAACGTGCAATCATTGGAAAACAAAATRGATGATATATGATCAACGGGACATTAAAAACTGTAATATCTTATGTTTCTCTGAGTTGTTGCTGAACGATGACACGAATAATATAGAGCTKGCGGGATTTTCCATGCATCGGTATGTGAAGGATGGTTTTGTTCTCTTTTTAACAAAAATATATGCCTTATAGAAATAGGACATGTTAATCACAAAACATAGCGTGACTGCAAAGAAAGCTGTTGCTAATCTAGGGTGTGCGACTGTGCTACACAAGGTTGAGACAAGATGGAAAATTACTGAATAACAAGAAAACAGACTGAGCAATGTAACAACGCGACAACTCAGCTCAATCTTCACAACAAACACTTCCGGATATCTGGATCTGTGTGCTGTGAGTGGGACCAGCTGGGTCACCACCGATAGGCTAGGGGATTCAATCTTGCATACCTTACGGTTAACTAGTCAACGCTCTAACCACCTGCCTCTATTGCACTCCACGAGGAGCCTGCATGTTACGGAATGCAGTAAGAAGCCAAGGTAAGTTGCTAGCTAGCATTAAACTTATCTTATAAAAAACAATCAATCAATCATAATCATAGTTAACTACACATGGTTGAATGATATTACTTAGTTTTATCTAGCGTGTCCCTGCGTTGCTATAATCGATGCGGTGCGCATTCGCGAAAAAGGACTGTCGTTGCTACAACGTGTACTAACCATAACATCATGCTAGTCCTTAAAAATCAATACACAAGTATATATTTTTAAACCTGCAATATTTAGTTATATTGCCTGCTAACATGAATTTCTTTTAACTATCTTATGGCTGCGCAGGGGCGTATGTGAGTAGGCTTGGGATGAAAATAGTAAACTACCCTGTCCTCAGTCCCAGTTTTGCTAATATATGCATATTATTATTGTATTGGATAGAAAACACTCTGAAGTTTCTAAAACTGGTTGAATGATGTCTGTGAGTATAACAGAACTCATATGGCAGGCAAAATCGAGAAAAAATCCAACCAGGAAGTTGCGAAATCTGAGGTTTGTAGGTTTTGCAACTCATCGCCTATCGAATACACAGTGGGATATGGTCAGATTGCACTTCCTACGGCTTCCACTAGATGTAACAAGTCTGTAGAACTTGTCTGATGGCTTCTATTGTGAAGTGGGGCTGAAGGAGACGGGAATGAGTAAGCTCTAGCATGAGTGACCATGCGCGTTCATATGAGAGGAGCTCTGTTCCATCGATTCTGTAAGACAATGGAATTCTCCATTGATTAAGACTTTTATTGTTAAAACATCCTAAAATTGATTCAATACATCGTTTGACATGTTCTACTGACTGTTAAAGGCTTTTTGACATTTGTCTGCTTTTAGTGAACGCGCTTCCTGACTTGGATTTTGTTACCAAACACGCTAACAAAAATAGCTATTTGGACATAAATTATGGACATTACCGACAAACAAACATTCTTGTGGAAGGGGGAGTCCTGGGAGTTGCATTCCGACGAAGACTCAGCAAAGGTAAGTGAAGATTTATATGCTATTTATAACTTTTGTTGACTCCACATTGGCGGGTAACTGTATTGGCTTCCTTTTGTGGCCTGAACGCTGTTCTCAGATTATTGAATATTGTGCTTTTGCCGTAAAGCTTTTTTTGAAATCTGAACACAGCGGTTGCATTAAGACAAGTGTATCTTTATTCTATGTAAACATGTATCTTTCATCAAAGTTTATGAATGAGTATTTCTGTTATTTGATGTGGCTCTCTGCAATTTCTCCGTATATTTGGAGGCATTTCTGAACATGGCGCCAATGTAAACTTGAGTTTTTTTGTATATAAATTATGAACTTTGTCGACAAAACATATATGTATTGTGTAACATGAAGTCCTATGTAGTGTCATCTGATGAAGATAATACAAAGGTTAGTGATTCATTTTTATCCCTATTTCTGCTTTTTGTGACTCTGTCTTTGGCTGGAAAATGGCTGTGTTTTTCTGTGACCTAACATAATGGTTTGTGGTGCTTTCGCTGTAAAGCCTTTTTGAAATCGACACTGTGGTGGGATTAACAAGACGTGTATCTTTAAATGGTGTGAAATACTTGAATGCTTGAGAATTTTAATTATGAGATTTCTGTTGTTTGAATTTGGCGCCCTGAACTTTCACTGGCTGTTGTCCACAATCGTTGCACGACTGTACCAAACCATAAACATCAATGATTCTTAAAACCAGTACAAGAAGTATTATTTTTAACCTGCATATTTAGCTCAAAGAAATCCAGGTTAGCAGGAAATATTAACCAGGTGAAATTGTGTCACTTCTCTTGCGTTCATAGCACGCAGAGTCAGGGTATATGCAACAGTTTGGGCGCCTGGCACGTTGCAAACTAATTTGCCAGAATTTTACGTAATTATGACATAACATTGAAGGTTATATTTAGACTTATGGATGCACCCGTGCGCGTTTTGCCAACAGCTCTTCGCAATGCTTCAGCATTGAGCTGTTTATGACTTCAAGCCTATCAACTCCCGAGATTAGGCTGGTGTAGACGCTGTTGTGAAATGGCTAGCTAGTTTAGCGGGGTGCGCCGCTAATGAGCGTTTTCAATCGGTGACGTCACTCGCTCCGGACTTGGAGTAGTTGTTCCCCTTGCTCTGCAAGGGCGCGGGCTTTTGTGGAGCGATGGGTAAAGATGCCTTCGAGGGTGGCTGTCGTCGATGTGTTTCCTGGTTCGAGCACAGGTAGGGAGGGGACAGAGCTATACTGTTACACTGGCAATACTAAAGTGCCTATAAGAACATCCAATAGTCAAAGTATATGAATATAAATGGGTAGAGAGAAATAGTCCTATAATTCCTATAATAACTCAACCTAAAACTTCTTACCTGGGATTAAGGAACCACCAGCTTTCATATGTTCTCATGTTCTGAGCAAGGAACTTAAACGTTAGCTTTTTTACATGGCACATATTGCACTTTTACTTTCTTCTCCAACACTTTTTTTTGCATTATTTAACCAAATTGAACATGTTTCATTATTTATTTGAGGCTAATTGATTTTTGATGTATTATATTAAGTTAAAATAAGTGTTATTCAGTATTGTTGTAATTGTCATTATTACAAATATTTTATTTGTAATAATTAGTTAGTATCGGCTTTTTTTGGTCCTCCAATAATCGGTATCGGCGTTGAATAATCATAATCGGTCGACCTCTACTCTAGACAACACTATCTACCAAGAGAGTTCTCATTTATATTATTCGTAGCTGTCTATTTACCACCACAAACCGATGCTGGCACTAAGACTGCACTCAATGAGCAGTATAAGGCCATAAGCAAACAAGAAAATGCTTATCTAGAAGCGGTGCGCCCAGTGGCTGGGGACTTTAATGCAGRCAAACTTAAATCCGTTTTACTTAATKTCTACCAGCATGTCAAATGTGCAACAAGAGWGAAAAAAAACTCTAGACCACCTTTACTCCACACACAGAGACACATACAAAACTCTCCCTCGCCCTCCATTTGACAAATCTGACCATTTTATCCTCCTGGTTCCTGCTTACAAGCAAAAACTAAGGCAGGAAGTACCAGTGACCCGCTCAATACAGAAGTGGTCAGATGACAGACTGGAATATGTTCTGGGATTCATCCAATGGCATTGAGGAGTATACCACCTCAGTCATCGGMTTCATAAATAAGTGCATCAATGACGTCGTCCCCACTGTGACCATACGTACATATCCCAACCAGAAGTMATGGATTACAGGCAACATCCGCATCGAGCTAAAGGCTAGAGCGGGACACTAATCCGGACGCTTATAAGAAATCCCGCTACGCCCTCAGACGAACCATCAAACAGGCAAAGTGTCAATACAGGATTAAGATTGAATCCTAYTACACCRGCTYTGATGTTCGTCGGATGTGGCAGGGCTTGAGAACTATTACKGACTACAAAGGGAAACYTAGCCGCGAGCTGCCCAGTGACACGAGCSTACCAGACGAGCTAAATGCTTTTTATGCTCGCTTCGAGGCACGTTCAACACCATAGTGCCCACAAACCTCATCACCAAGCCAAGGACCCTGGGACTAAACACCTCCCTCTGCAACTGGACACTCCTGGCTTCGCTGATGGGGCGCCACCAGGTAGTTAAAGGTAAAGGCAGACAACAACGTTTCCCCACGGGCTGAGGACCCTCAGGGGGTGTGTATTTAATCCCATCCTGTTATCCTCGTGTTCACCCATGACTGCGTGGTAGCAACAGCACGACTCCAACACCATCATTAAAGTGTTGCCGGATGTGTACGAACAGCACAGTGGGTATCCTGATTACGCGACAATGATGAAGACGCCTTGATATAGAGGGAGGTCAGAGGACGCTGGCAGTGCGGGTGCCAGGACAATACCTCTCCTCAAATGTGAGCAAGAAACGGACTGAATCGCCGGGACCTACGAGGAAAAAGCGGTGGAGAAGGCCCCATAACATCGAACGGGAGGCTGTAGAGAACCGGGGCGAGATTTCAGTTATCTTGTGTGTGCCAATCACCGACAACGAATATCATGGTCCAGAATACACCAACGAACAGTCTGTGAAACGAGGGACGAAACACCTTTCCCCCCAGGACAACTGGAAAAGACACATTTTGGCAATGGTCCTAATCTCAAACCGTTTCACGAGACTGCCCATGACAAGAGCATCAACTGCCGGGTTGCATAACGCCCTGCTTTGGCAGCCGCTCGGACATCTGGGACGTAAGGCAACTACAGAGGGTAGTGCGTACGGACCCAGTAAAATCACTGGGGCCAAGTTTCCGCTGCCACCCAAGACCTATATTACTAGGCGGTGGTCAGGAGTGAAAGCCCAGACTATTACATTGACACCCCAATTTGCTTTTATCACTGCTGGACTACTCGCTTTTTAGTTATCATGCATATGTCACTTGTACCACTACCTTGTACAGAATTATCTCAACTAACCTGTACCCCACACATTGACTCGGTACCGGCTGACCCTGATAAGTATAGCTCATTAATTGTTATATTAAATGTTAACTTTTTACATTTTTTACATTAGTTTATTTGGTAATATTTTTTGTCTTTCTGAACTGCAATTGTTGTTAAGGGCTTGTAGATAAGCATTTCACAGTAAGGTCTAGCACCGTTGTTATCAAGCCGATTGTGACATAAATAAAGTTTGATTTAGATGTTTTAGATCTTGGGTCAGTTTTGTAGTATCTCCACTAATAGTTAAGGTTGGGATTGGGGGAAGGGGAAGCTGATACTAGATCTGTACCTAGGGGAAACTTCACCCTGGAGCCGTATGTTTACCATCCTGTTTCTACGGTACAATTCATAGTTTTACACAGTTTTCCTTGCCTGGTCCCAGATTTGTTTGTGCTGTCTCGCCATGTCCTCAGGTCATTGCCACATAAAGGAATTGGCAATACAGCRCAAACATATCTAGGACTAGGCTACAGTTTTCTCTCCTTTGCCTTGTAGAAATAAGATAGGGAAGAGCACTGGCCTGAAGGAAAGCCAGCTAACAGACATCTCTACCAGAGAAATGGTACAACAAAGATCCACATCTTCAAATAAAGTTACGTACTTTGTCCCCTCACTCATATTCATTGACATAGAATATGAGTCAAATACTACTAGTGGTTTTCACCCCCGAAAAAGCAGATCAGTTGGATTGACCCCCACCCCCACATCAAATGGTCAAAAGTGGATCAGTCCACACAGTCATTTTAAGTGATTCAGAGGTTTTCAACCCTCCCCCCCACACACACACACAAAACACCAATCAGTTTAATTGACCCAATCACACCCACAAGAAAAGTTCAAAGTGGTCCAGTCCACATGCAGTCATTTTAAGTGATCCAGAGGTTCTAAAGGCAATGCCTACAGTCTCATCTTTCTCTGCTAGAACACTGCATAAACTTAATCCAAGATGTGCTCCTTCAGAAGGGCAAGTAGCCTGGTCAGGATTCTCCATTTTGTCTTCAAGTCATTTGCGATTACAGCCCGGATACGGAGGGGGAGGGGAGTAGCTGTCTGTCCTAGGTGGGGTGGGGGTGTAGGGAGGGGGGCGCATGGCCGAAGGGTACATCTCATAGTCATAGGTGTAGGGAGGTGGGGGTCCTGGAGAAAGAGAGAGAGACMGACAGACACAGAGAGAGAAAAGTGCATGTTTGTTATCAGTAGTACCAGTAGTAGTACCAATACACACATACTACACACATACAACATACAAGTACAACAGACCCTGCTATRTCATTGTATCTGTTTTGATGGGGCTGTAGAAACCAGTGGAGATTGCTGAGGAGATGACGGCTCATAGTAATAGCTGGAATGGAGTCAATCAGAGGATGCTGTTGGGAGCAGCTATAGGAGGACTGGCTCATATCAAACACATATAAAAAACACAAAATAAACATATGGAAACCACGTTTGACTCCGTTCCATTGATTCCATTCAAGCTATTACAATGAGCACGTCCTCCTATAGCTCCTCCCACCAGACTCCACTGGAGTCAATGGAATGGTACCAACCAATGGAAACCACATGTTCGATACCATTCCAGCCATTATTGTGAGCCGTTCTCCCCTCAGCAGCCTCCACTGGTAGAAACGYTCTAGACTTCAGTATGTGTTGGTCATTGGTGGAGGAGCAATGTCCTCTATTGGTGGAATCATTGCACTGCAGGGAAATGGGTAAATTGGAGGCCGGGTAATTTTATGTTCAGCCGGTTAGTGGAGGAGCAGTGGTTAAGGCCTGTATTCATAAAGAGTCTCAGAGTAGGAGTGCTGAGCTAGGATCAGTTTGCCGTTTTAGACCATAATGAATAAGATTAGGACATACACACCAAGCAGTGTCTGAGGAAGGCCTGAAAAATACCAAAGACTCCAGCCACCCCTGTTCTCTCTTCTTACGTCTGGCAGGCGGTACCAGAGTATCAGGTCTCGTACGAACAGGCTCCGAGACAGCTTATGAAACTTCCAAGCAATGAGACTTCTATACAGATAKACAATAGCTGCCCACCTCCACCAAGGACTGTATGCACTGACTGTAGAGTACCAGTCAAAAGTTTGGTGGACACATCTACTCATTCAAGTTTTTATTTTATTTTTACTATTTTCTACATTGTAGAACAATAGTGAAGGCATCAAAACTATGAAATAACACATATGGAACCATGTAGTAACCAAAACAGTGTTAAATAAATCAAAATATATTTTAGATTCCTTCAAAGGAGCCACGTCTTTTGCCATTGATGACAGCTCTTGCCACACTCCTTGGCATTCAGATCACCCAATCCATCATAATGGGGAACCGCGAACCAGCGACCTCGTCGAGCCACCGCCAAGCTCCCAGGCGGCAGGCCTCCAACCTTCCAAGATCCCCCACAGTTCCTCCGAGAGCTTCCCCTCAACCATCCAAGAAAACCCCAAAGCCCCTCGAAAAACCTTCCCCCACTCCCACCATCCCCCTCCAACCCGACCAAAACCACACCGACCGACCGACCCACGTCGCAAACAAAAAGACAAAAGAGAGAAAAATTCAAAACCCAAAGGAAAAACAAACAACAGAAAACAACAACGCAAAATAAGACATCAAAGACAACAGAAATCATGAACAGCAAGGCAACCTGTATGCGTTTGTGTGCAGTGTGTGGGCACTATTTGTATGTGCGGTGTCCGTGTGTGTACCAGACGTGTGTTTCAATGCCAAGTTTCAATGCAAGTGTGTGTATGCATGTGTTAACAGTGCTTACAAGCGCACAATGTTCGCTGTTTAATGGTTATTTAACATGCGACTGAATGATAAGATGACTCATCATGTCTATGTGATCAAAGTTACAATCTGTTTGTCTGTGCCTTTTGAAAGCCTGACACCGTAAGATCGTATTTTATAACTTAGCTGACGACGGGGCACACACTGATTGAATCAATGTYGTTTCCACGCCACTGCAATGAAAGTAAAGTAAATGTAAGATGCACATAAAATCAACAGTGTAATGTTTGGAATCAGTCTCGTGTAAGGTGAACTGTTTTGGCCTCACCTYTGGTCTGATAATTTCCCCATAATCTCCAAAGTGTTCTCTTTCAATTGCTACCATGCTCATGTATATGCTTTTTATAGTTATTCTTAAAAATATATATACATTTGTCCCTATCCATATCGGCCAATTTTCACAAGTGTAAGGGGTTAAAGGACCAGGGCAGTCAAAAATGTTATTTTCTTGTGTTTTATATATATGGAATAATACTGTGAAAATGTGAAAATGATGATAATGCCCATTTAGAGTAACATTTCTGGGATCTTTTATTTCAGCTCAAGAAACATGGGACCAACACTTTACATGTTGTGTTTATATTTTTGTTCAGTGTAGTTAAAAGACCAATAAGAAAGAGAGTTCCAAATCTCTCTGACAATAACAGACYGTTTTCAGTTTTCCTCTCCCCACCCAGACCAATTCCAGACAGTCCCTAGCAAAATTCTTGCTTAAGAAATTGCTCTTTGCTAAGAAGCTCATTTTGTTTCCTTTTCGCCATTTGAATGGAACACAGTAAGGTACTTAGTTGTTACCTGGAAATGATTTGATATTGAGATAAAAATGGCTGCATTGGACCTTTAAGCATTTCACTGTACTTGTGCATTTGACTAATACAACTTTAAACGATATGGACCCTGAGAGCTGACCTAGGATCAGTTTAGCATTTTAGATCATAATGAATAAGATTATATGGACAGGGGGGACCTGATCCTAGATCAGTCTTACCTGGGTAGCCCTGGGACACAGTGTTGATGTAGGAGGTGTTGAACACGTCCACCTGGGCCCSTCGCCCRTTCTTCACACAYATGCACACACACAGGAAGAAGGCCGCCAGCGCTCCCATCAGAAACACCACACCAAACACGATGCCCGAGATCGCCGTGCCTCTGGAAAACGCACACACACACACATGCATGCACACACGCAAACACGTTTGTCACTTAGACTGAATGCTCCCCTTTTCATTCTAGTTCGTGGCTGCTGGTAAGTCATCTCATCCAATTAAWCTTCTCACAAATCAATTCTGCATGGAATTTCAATTCACCTCCCTACCTCTTTAAAGAGTATCTTWAAAAAAATCCCACGGCCACCGCCTCCCCCAAAAAAGGCAATTTTGTTGAAAACTAATTTGTTGAGGGAAAACGTGCTTTTTTATTTTATTTAACCTATATTTAACTAGGCAAGTCATTGTAAATTCTTATTTACAATGACGGCTTACCAAAAGGCAAAAGACCTCCTGCGGGGATGGGGGCTRGGATAAAAAATATAAAAAACAACTACCTCAAGTTCTAAACCCTCATCACACCTGTGGGGAGAGGGACATTCTTCTTACAAAACCACTTGACCTTTGTTTGGAGGTGTTCAGAACAGGGTTAAGGGTAGAGAAAGCTTGTTGGACACTAAGAAAGCAAAATCCAGGGAGGGGCCAGCTGAGTATAAGACTGTATCAYCTGCATATAAATGGATGAGAGAGCTTCCTACTGCCTGAGCTATGTTGTTGATGTAAATTGAGAAGAGCGTGGGGCCTAGGAATGAGCCTTGGGGTACTCCCTTGGTGACAGGCAGTGGCTGAGACAGCAGATTGTCTGACTTTATACACTGCACTCTTAGAGAGAGGTAGTTAGCAAACCAAGCCAAAGACCCCTCAGAGACACCAATACTCCT
>NC_036852.1:10557966-10595753 GCF_002910315.2 Salvelinus sp. IW2-2015
TCACCACTTTAGACAGACGTGTGCGTTCAAATACTCTATCAAATATATAATCAATATACAAAACCACAATGTAGTGTTTTCACATGTCTTTATTTCAATGTGCTTTCTCTCATTTTAACCACTCTCCCTAAGCACCCCTTCATTTCAAGTTTTCACGTAATCCAGTGTCTCGACTCGAAGGACTTCTACCACTCATCACGGGGCCTGATGTCCTTAAAACATTTACTTATACGCGAAAAAACGTAAGATTTCTTCTTAGAAGGTTTGTTAATTCCCCGGCCCTCGATCCTTCAGAGTGCCCTGTTAACCTTCAGTGCTTCGTCTTTTGTGGTGCTTCACATACACACACAGTGCGTTTACACATTTCTTAGTATTACAATTGAAGTCATTTATGCAGATGCCTCTTATTGTAGCTAGAATGCCCTCCACTACGCTTTAAGCTTACGCAGCTGTCAGAGCAGCTCACATATTACTCCGCTCCTGTACTTACGCCGCGGATTCTTATAATTCTAGCCCAAAGCATACTACTCCTTTCCCTATTGTATTCTATTATTTATTTATTTTGCTCCTTTGCACTCATTATTTCTAGCTCTACTTGACAACATTCTTCCTCGGCAAATCACCATTCCGCAGTGGTTTTACTTGCTACGGTCATTGTATTACTGCCTTCGGCACATGGCGGCTTTTTTTTTGCCTTCAACGCTCCTTATTCTCACCTCACTTGCTCACACCTTGTATATATATTATTTTCCTCCTGTATTAGTATTGATCTGTTATTTTTGTTCACTCATTGTGTCAATCTCTGATGTTGTTTATGTGTCCGAATCTGCTTTGCCTTTACTTGCGCATGTCAGCACTGTAATATGAGGCCAAACTTGTTCTCTAGTCATCTATAAACCTACTTGCTACCTGGTTACAGATAAGGTGAAATATAAATAATACGCCTCTTAAGAATATGCGTCGTATGCTCTAGGAGAGACAGACAATTCATCAATTTCGTGCAGGTACAGCTCTCCTCATACCAAAACTTTTATCAGAGATATCGTCCAGTTCAAGTCAGTAAAAGAGAGTGCTTTTTTTTTCACCTCGCACACACAACACACTCGCCCACCCATAGCCAAGGCTAACGGGTATAAATCAACTGCGGAAGATCTGTGGTGAGAGAGAGCGTATCGCAGGTTCAGGACTAGTGCAGAGAGAAAGAACACAGAGGTGAGTTAGTTGAATATGTGCAGTTGACTAAAAAGTTACCCGTCTTTCACTAAGAAAATATTTCTGACTATTCTTGGATGGATCTCCATCTACACACATAGCCCTCGTTGTCACACGAACTCATCTTGGTTGTTATCAACCCTTCACAGCCGGTTTTTGTATGTGCCGTGTTTTAGTGTGCTTGGGTCGGTTTATGCTTAGGTCCCTCTACAGATGAAGCACCCTTTAAGGCTGATGAGCGGTCATAAACTCCTCTAGTATAGGACTATATATTTCCAGCTTATCAATATTTAGTTCTTGTTTTTTGAGTTTAAGTGCAATTATCTCCTTAGTGTTTAGAATAAATACTCTTAAGTTAATAGCTTGATCTTAGTGAATTCCTGTTTTAGACAAATGTGGTTCATCTATAGCAAAGCACGAAGTTTCTAAGTGTATCTGCCGTTTAGTACTTCCATTGTGGTTTTTTTTAAAACTTTTGTATATACTTGAAAAGCATGCATTGTGATTGTTGGCTCTTTTAAGGGTTTTGGAAATTCATTTGGATTCCATAAGGAGCACATCTCCTTCCTTTCCTGCAGTATATTAGCTGCAGGGTGGTGTGTGAGTGTGTGCATGTGTCGTAGTAGTAGGTATGTGTGGGTGTGTGTGTGTGCATGCGTCTCCGCATATCTGTAATTGCATCTCTCACTGGCAGGCACACGTGATCCCATGTGGATGCGGCTGGTGTGGAGTTATGGGCTGTGAAGGCTCGTCCCCTTTTCTGCTGCTCCTACTAGCCTTTAGTGGCGAGATGTCCGTCACCACGCCACCCGCTAAGTACACACACACTATGCTTCAACAGTTCCCTCCCGCCACAATGTACCTCTCTATACCATACACACATGCTCCCACTCACCCTCAGTTACAAGCACAGCACGTCACCGACTTACACACACATACAATCGCACAATCACTTCCTCTACCTGACTTTAACTACCTGCGCCTTTCCACATGCCAGTGTATATGACCCCCTCTGAGTAGATGTTTGACCTCCGTCATTTTGGCTCAAGACAGCTGGGCCTCTCGCTTTCTCAGTCCCTTCACTCCAGTCCACACTATGGAGTAATAACACATGCTACCCCTGTCACAGTCCACTCTAACCGAAGTAGAATAATGATATTAAAGTGTTGTGTAGCATGGAACCTTAATTAATGCCAGCAGTTAATTAATTCCCCAAATTCAACAGTTTTTCAACATACAAGTTGATTCCGACTTCATAAAGTTGATTACTAAGTTGAGTGTGGGGATGTCACGAGAAAAAGTGCTATTGAAATTAGGCCCATTGATATGTGACTCGTTTTTATTCTAGTCCATACCTAATGTAGTTCTCTTCAGGCCATGGTTGCCTCACAGTAGGTAATCGTGCGCCGCGAGGAATAATGGCTTTGTTTTCAGGAAGAGATATCTCATCTCATTCCTACGTTCTTCAACAGCCCTTTTAAATGGATTTTGACTCACATAACACGTACATGTCACACACACACCACACTCCTACCACACCACAAGCACAACACACACACCAACTATCACACACACACACACCTCCGACCTCACATCCACAACCTACACACAAACCGTTCATTCACCACACCCCCACACACTAACCACACACACACACTCTCTATCCGCTCCAACACCACACCACCCAACAGTCTTGAGTCAGTCATTAATCAGACTGTTTGAGCAGCATTTCCCTGGTTGCACCACAGACATGTTTTGGTTCTCCTGTTCATTCTGTATAAACGTAGGCTAGGTGAGGACATACAATCCATCATCACCAATTATTTACTTGCCACCTGCCTACGCTCGCTACCTGGATTCCACTGCGTCTCCGTTCACACCCCGTTGTTCGCCTCGGCCTGTCTCCTCCTGCTTCGTCTATGCGTCCCCCCCCCTCCTCTCTCCCTGATTCGCCTGCTCTGCTCGCAGCTACACAGGCGCTGCTCTGGGCCGCGAGATGACCTACTGAACTTTCCAATGGGTACGCCCAACTCGTTATACCCCCCCCCTCTACTCTCACGATCTTTTTTCTTTCTTGGTGCATTTCTCTGCTATGCCCCCCGTGCCTTGGATTGGTGTTACCTCGTTGATCCCTGATTCATCTGAAACTGTGCCCATGTACCACCTCCTGGCCCACTCTACTGTTCGCCTCCTAGCCAGCATTCTGTGCACTTGTGTCTCTGCCCTGCTCTGCACTCCATGATCTCTTGTTCCTCGCCCCCCTCCCTTAAAACTAGCCTCGGGTTTTCTGCACCGTAAATCCATAGAAAGCTTTATAACCCTACAATGGATCAATCTGCACAGTGTGGTCTCACCAGCTCCACATGCCAGATGTGTCTTGGTCATTACTGGAGACGTGATTAACGGCAATTGAGTGTTTTGGAATACTCGACTGTACACCCTTTCTGGTTTAGTACCCTTTTTTCCGGCCATAGCCTCACGAGATCTTACCACTACGTGTGGGAGAGTGGAACTCCTTTACGCAGACTCCACTTCAGTGCTCGGTTGTCCTCCACCTACGTTTCTGTCCCCAACCAAACTTTTGATTTGCCTGGTTTTTAAGCAGTATTAAACTTTCAATAGTCTTTTGTTGATGTTGCTTCCGCGGCTGCCTATCGTCCTCGCTGTCCTCCATCAGCCCCCTTGGCCTGTATCCCTTACCTGCCCTGAACAGGCTCTCTTCGCAGGCCCTTGTACACCCTAAGTCTGAATTGTCACTGCTAGGCTGACCCATCAAGCTGGGAGCTCAGACTTAGATTACCACTCCCACAAGGTATGACTCCCCCAAACGCCCCAGAACCAGGCTACTCTTCTTGATGTTATCCCTCGCTCACAAACCTAATCTCCTGATAGGTATCTTAGTGCTGCGTATTCCTCTTCTGGTGATAGACCTTCAGTGATCACTGTTTGAACAGCTGTGTTCCGTAATCGGCCTGCTTCAGTGAAGACTGCGATGTCCTGATTGTTATGGACCTTGCCCTAAAAAAACTCTTAATGAGCCAAGCCTTCCGTTTTGAACTCGCTCTGTAAACATGAGACTAGAATCCAGCGTAGGATCCCTCTGTCGATAGCACGCTTTGACTCTCTTTCTTGTAATCTTTCCAGTCGGATCTGTTAACCAAACCACGCCCCCCTAACAATAAAATGAGAATTGAAAACAGGTCTCGATACGCCGACCCCGTGCATCTTGCGAGTTATCCCAACCTCAAGAATTTGCTTTGGGCGACAAGCTGTGCACAGCTCGCAGTCAGGCTGATACTGGCTCTCATTCAGGCGCAAATGAGAGAAATACGTGCAGCGTCAGCGCTATTCCGGAAGCTCAACGTGCAGTTACCTTTAAGGGGCAGTTCTCTCTCTTGGTGCTATTTACCCCCAACACAGGTTTCTAGGAAAAACCGGTCTAAAGACCTGGAGAATAAACCCTCCTCCCTCATCCAGCTGCCCATGTCAACCTTATAAGTGATGTCGCTGGTTCGTTTCTGGCACAAGAACACATGGCTGAGCTCTTAATCACACCTCATTATTATACGTCAGGATTCCTACTGCCCGATCCAACATTTCTCATTCCCACCTCCCTTCTAATGCGACATCCCGATGCGTCTCCTCCTCTTTTTCCATCGCCCCATTACTACACAAGTTTTCTCCTGTCAGGCATGTCATGAGCTCCGAGTGCCTAGAAGTAGCTCCTGAAAACTTGACCCCAAAACAAACATCTTCGCGGATGTTCTCTTTAAAGCCCTTTCCTTCTTTAAGGGGTTTGCCGCCCTCCCTATCCTCAGCGCCAAGCCTTATCTCCGACCTTTTTAAGCGTGTCGTACCCTTTCTTGGGGGTTCCCCATTGCTTGGAAGGAGCCACGGTTCGCCCCTTTATTTAACTGGAGATCACAGCTGATCCTAACTGTATAGGCCTAATTCTACTTTTGCCCCTGTTTATCAAGAAGGTTGGAAAAACTTGTCAATAATCAACGACTGGCCTTTCTCTGATGTTTATAGTACTTCTCTCTGGTATGCATATTAAAGCCTGCTCAGGTTATGGCATGGTGTCAACGTGCACACCTTAAAAGGTCTTTCAATGATGTTCACCATTGCCCTTATTACATGAAAAGCCAAATTTTAGCTGCTATTCTTTTAACTTGAATTTGCGCAAAGCTTTTGACTAGCCAGTAGACCAATTCCATTCTTCGTGGGCCGCTAAGCAAGCTCTCAAATGCCAGGCCTCCAACCATCCACCCACAGATCCCCTCGAGCTTCCCCTCAACCATCCAAGAACCCCCCCATAAGTCCCCCTCAAAAATCTCCCCCCACCCCCCATCTCTATCCCCCCTAAGCCACCATCCCCCTCCAACCCAACCAAAACCACCACCGACCCAATGCGCCAACAACCAACAAAAAGAACAAGAGAGAGAAAAACAAAGGAAAACAAAAATCATGACAGCAAGGCCAACTGTATGCGTCTGTGTGCATGTGTGGCACAATTTACATTTGTGTATGTGTGTCCGTGTCTGTGCACGTGCGTTCGTTTGAATGCAAGTGTGTGTATGCATGAGTAAGTGCATACACGAGCTTGCATGGCATCAGTCTTAGGCAAACAGGCATTTGATGTAACAATGTTCCTTTTCAGTTCCAGTTAAACATGCACTTGAATGCACTAATGACTCCATTCTATGTGCATCAAAATTACAATCTGTTTGTCTGAAGTGCCTTTTGAAAGCCTGACACCGTAAGATCATATTTTATAACTTAGCTAACGACGGGGCACACACTGGTTGAATCAATGTTGTTTCCACGCCATTTCAATGAAAGTAAAGTAAATGTGAGTTGCACATAAAATCAACATCGACTCAATGGGTTTTGTCCAAAATGTCTCCGGACCTACTCACTGCCACAGTCATACTCTGGACCTAGTTTTGTCCCGTGGAATAAATGCTGTGGATCTTAAATGTTTTTCCTCATAATCCTGGACTATCGGACCAACATTTTATTATGTTTGCAATCGCAACAAATAATCAAATCAAATGTATTTATACAGCCCTTCTTACATCAGCTGATATATCAAAGTGCTATACAGAAACCCAGCCTAAAACCCCAAACAGCAGGCAATGCAGGTGTAGAAGCACGGTGGCTAGGAAAAACTCCTTAGAAAGGAGTTCTGCTCAGACCCCAACCAAGGATCATCAAAAGCCGTGCTATAAATTCTCGGACAACCCAAAGATTCCTAGATGCCCTTCCAGACACCCTCCACCTACCCAAGGACGTCAGAGTACAAAAGTCAGTTAACCACCTAACTGAGGAACTCAATTTAACCTTGCGTAATATCCTAGATGCAGTCGCACCCCTAAAAACAAAAAACATTTGTCATAAGAAACATCTCCCTGGTATACAGAAAATACCCGAGCTTTGAAGCAAACTTCCAGAAAATTGGTACGGAAATGGAGCTACACCAAACTGGAAGTCTTCCGACTAGCTTGGAAAGACACTACCGTGCAGTAGCCCTCACTGCTGCTCAATCATCCTATTTTTCAAACTTAATTGAGGAAAATAAGAACAATCCAAAATGTATTTTTGATACTGTCGCAAAGCTAACTAAAAAGCAGCATTCCCCAAGAGAGGATGGCTTTCACTTCAGCAGTGATAAATTCATGAACTTCTTTGACAAAAAGATCATGATCATTAGAAAGCAAATTACGGACTCCTCTTTTAAATCTGCGTATTCCTCCAAAGCTCAGTTACCTAAGTCTGCACAGCACTGCCAGGACCTAGGATCAAGGAAGACACTCAAGTTTTTTAATACTATATCTCTTGACACATTGATGAAAATAATCACGGCCTCTAAACCTTCAAGCTGCATACTGGACCCTATTCCAACTAAACTACTGAAAGAGCTGCTTCCTGTGCTTCGCCCTCCTATGTTGAACATAATAAACGTCTCTCTATCCACCGGATGTGTACCAAACTCACTAAAAGTGGCAGTAATAAAGCCTCTCTTGAAAAAACCAAACCTTGACCCAGAAAATATAAAAAACCATCGGCCTATATCGAATCTCCCATTTCTCTCAAACATTTTAGAAAAAGCTGTTGCGCAGCAACTCCCTGCCTTCCTTAAGACAAACAATGTATACGAAACGCTTCAGTCTGGTTTTAGACCCCATCATAGCACTGAGACTGCACTTGTGAAGGTGGTAAATTACCTTTTAATGGCGTCAGACTGAGGCTCTGCATCTGTCCTCATGCTCTTAGACCTTAGTGCTGCTTTTGATACCATCGATCACCACATTCTTTTGGAGAGATTGGAAACCCAAATTGGTCTACACGGACAAGTTCTGGCCTGGTTTACATCTTATCTGTTGGAAAGATATCAGTTTGTCTCTGTAGATGGTTTATCCTCTGACAAATCAACTGTACATTTTGGTGTTCCTCAAGGCTCCGTTTTAGGACCACTATTGTTTTTACTATATATTTTACCTCTTGGTGATGTCATTCGGAAACATAATGTTAACTGCTATGCGGACGACACACAGCTAGCTGTACATTTCGATGAAACATGGTGAAGCCCCAAAATTGCCCTCCATGGAAGCCTGTGTTTCAGACATAAGGAAGTGGATGGCAGCAAATGTTCTACTTTTAAACTCGGACAAAACAGAGATGCTAGTTCTAGGTCCCAAGAAACAAAGACATCTTCTGTTGAATCTGAAGGACCTCTGCATTACTCTGGACCCCTGATCTCTCTTTTGACGAAAATATCAAGACTGTTTCAAAGACAGCTTTTTTCCATCTATGTAACATTGCAAAAATCTGAAACTTTCTGTTAAAAAATGATGCAGAAAAATTCATCCATGCTTTTGTCACTTCTAGGTTAGACTACTGCAATTCTCTACTTTCCGGCTACCCGGATAAAGCACTAAATAAACTTCAGTTAGTGCTAAACACGGCTGCTAGAATCTTGACTAGAACCAAAAAAATTGTTCATATTACCCCAGTGCTAGCCTCTCTACACTGGCTTCCTGTTAAGGCAAGGGCTGATTAAGGTTTAAATGCTTGCCCCTACCCATCTTTCCAATTTGGTCTTGCCTTACATACCTACACGCACGCTACGGTCACAAGACGCAGGTCTCCTTACTGTCCCTAGAATTTCCAAGCAAACAGCTGGAGGCAGGGCTTTATCCTATAGAGCTCAATTTTTATGCAAATGGTCTGCCTATCCATGTGAGAGACGCAAAATCGGTCTCGACCTTTAAGTCTTTATTTTAGACTCATCTCTTCAGTAGGTCCTATGATTGAGTGTAGTCTGGCCCAGGAGTGTGAAGGTGAACGGAAAGGCACTGGAGCAACGAACTGCCCTTGCTGTCTCTGCCTGGCCGGTTCCCCTCACTCCACTGGGATTCTCTGCCTCAAACCCTATTACAGGGGATGAGTCGCTGGCTTACTGGTGCTCTTCCTTGCCGTCCCTAGGAGGGGTGCGTCACTTGAGGGGGTTGAGTCACTGATGTGATCTTCCTGTCCGGGTTGGCACCCCCCCTTGGGTTCGTGCCGTGGGGGAGATCTTCGGGGGCTATACTCGGCCTTGTCTCAGGATAGTAAGTTGGTGGTTGAAGATATCCCTCTAGTGGTGTGGGCTGTGCTTTGGCAAAGTGGGTGGGGTTATATCCTGCCTGTTTCGCCTTGTCCGGGGGTATCGTCGGACAGGGCCACAGTGTCACCCGACCTCTCCTGTCTCAGCCTCCAGTATTTATGCCGCAATAGTTTGTGTCGGGGGGCTAGAGACAGTCTGTTATATCTAGAGTATTTCTCCTGTCTTATCCAGTGTCCTGTGTGAATTTAAGTAAGCTCTCTCTAATTCCCTCTCTCTTTCATTCTTTCTTTCTCTCTGAGGACCTGAGCCCTTGGACCATGCCTCAGTACTACCTGGCCTGATGACTCCTTGCTGTCCCCAGTCCACCTGGTCATGCTGCTGCTCCAGTTTCAACTGTTCTGCCTGCGGATATGGAACCCTGACCTGATCACCGAACGTGCTACCCTGTCCCAGACCTGCTGTTTTCAACTCTCTAGAGACAGTAAGAGCGGTAGAGATACTCTGAATGATCAGCTATGAAAAGCCAACTGACATTTACTCCTGTGGTGCTGACCTGTTGCACCCTCTACAACCACTGTGATTATTATTATTTGACCCTGCTGGTCATCTATGAACATTTTAACATCTTGGCCATGTTCTGTTACAATCTCCTCCCGGCACAGCCAGAAGAGGTCACCCCTCATAGCCTGGTTCCTCTCTAGGTTTCTTTCTAGGTTCCGGCCTTTCTAGGGAGTTTTTCCTATCCACCATGCTTCTACACCTGCATTGCTTGCTGTTTGGGGTTTTAGGCTGGGTTTCTGTACAGCACTTTGTGACATCAGCTGATGTAAGAAGGGCTCTATAAATACATTTGATTGATTGATTGAACAGTGTAATGTTTGGAATCAGTCTCGTGTAAGGTGAACTGTTTTGACCTCACCTTTGGTCTGATAATTTCACCATAATCTCCAAAGTGTTCTCTTTCAATTGCTACCATGCTAAAGCATATGCTTTTTATAGTTATTCTTAAATATATTTGACCCTATCCATATTGGCCAATTTACACAAGTATAAGGGGATAAAGGATGAGTGCAGTCAAAAATGAGATTTTCTTGTGTTTTATATATATTTCCACACTATGAGGTTGGAATAATACTGTGAAATTGTGAAAATGATGATAATGCCCTTTTAGAGTGACATTTCTGGGATCTTATATTTCAGCTCAAGAAACATGGGACCAACACTTTACATGTTGTGTTTATATTTTTGTTCAGTGTATTTTGTGTAGATCCAAACCTCTCTGACAATAACAGATCGTTTTCAATTTTCCCCTCCCCACTCAGACCACTCCCAGACAGTTGTAGCAAAATTCTTGCTTGAGAAATTGCTCTTTGCTAAGAAGCTAATTTTGTTTATTTTTTTGCCATTTGAATGGAAAAACAATCACAGTAAGGTACTTAATTGTTACCTGGAAATTATATGACATTGAGATAAAAATGGCTGCATTGGACCTTTAAGCATTTCACTGTACTTGTGCATGTGACCAATAAAACTTGAAACTATATGGACTCAGAGCTGGCCTAGGATCAGTTTAGCCCTTTCGATCATAATGAATAAGATTATATGGACAGGAGGGACCTGATCCTAGATCAGTCTTACCTGGGTAGCCCTGGGACACAGTGTTGATGTAGGAGGTGTTGAACACGTCCACCCGGGCCCCGCGCCCATTCTTCACACACATGCACACACACAGGAAGAAGGCCGCCAGCGCTCCCATCAGAAACACCACACCAAACACGATGCCCGAGATAGCCGTGCCCCTAGAAAACACACACACAAACACAGTCACTTTGACTGAATACTCCCCTTTTCATTCTAGTTTGTGGCTGCTGGTAAGTCATCTCATCCAATTAGTCTTCTCACAAATCAATGTTGCATGGAATTTCAATTCACCTCTTTAAAGAGTATCTTAAATAAATCCCACGGCCACCCCTCCCCCCAAAAAGGCTATTTGTTGAAAACGACTTTGAGGGAAAACGTACTTGCTAAGATTGTGATATGTTGTTGTCTCACCTCGCTATCTTAATATGAATGCATTAATTTAAGTCGCTCTGGATAAGAGTGTCTTCTAAATTACTCAAATGTAAATGTATGATGTGACTTAATTGAAAAGTGAATTGACCCCAAGTTTGGGTCATATTCACTAGACACCAAATAAATAAAAAAAACAGACTGAAACAGGGACACGTGCAATATGAAACATTTCAGTTTTTGTTGCTAAATGTTTTGCTACAGTGTGCTCCAATGAATACAACCCTGCTCTATAGAGAAGCAGTGCATTTTGGGATAGGGCCATCTAGGGCTGAGAAAAAAGGCTGGGAGCAGCTGCCTATAACGTACACCGGACCAAACATGTCTGTGGGCAACCATGGAGATCTGCTCAAACATCTGATTATATGACTCAGACCTGTGTGTATGTGTGTGAGTATGTGTGTGTGTTAGCGTGTGTGTGTACATATACGTGTGCTTTTGTGTATGTATGTGGTCAAACTCCATTTAAAAGGCTGTGGAGAAGCGGTAGAATGAGATGAGATATCTCTCCTGAAACAAGGAGCCATTATTCCTCCCGATTACCTTGTGACAACCATGGCCTTGAAAGAGCTACATTATATGGCTAGATAAAACGAGTCCACATTCAATGGGCCTATTCAATAGCACTTTTCTGTGAATCCCCCACATCAACTTTATCAACTTTATGGTATCAACTTTATGGTGTAAAAACTGTGAATTTGGGAATTTTAACTGTGGCATTAATTAATGTTCCATGCTTACACAACACTTTAATATCATTATTCTCTTCGTTGGTGGACTGTAGCAGGTAGCATGTGTTATACTCCATAGGTGGACTGGTGAGGGGGACTGAGAAAGCGAGAGGCCAGCTGTCTTGAGCCAAATGACGGAGGTCAAATCTCTCAGAGGGGTCATACACTGCATGTGGAAAGGGCAGGTGGTGAAGTGGTAGAGAAGTGATTGTGTGTGTGTGTGTGTGTAGTCGGTGAGTGTGTGTTTGTAGACTGAGGGTGACTGAGTATGTGTGTATGTATAGAAGGTGACATTGTGTGTGAGCATATGTGTGTGTACTTACGAGAGGACATCTCCCATAAAGGCGTAGTAGGAGCAGCAGAAAGGGGGAGAGCCTTCACAGCAGTACTCCACACAGCCATCACACTGGGCCTCACTGTGACCTGCAGGAGAGATGCAATACATTATATGGAGACGCATACACACACACACACCTACCTCTACTACGGACACATGCACACACTCACACACACCCTGCATCTAATATACTGAGAGAAAGGTAGGATGTGCTCTTTGGAATCAAGATTTCCAAAACCCTTTAAAAGGCCAAAATCACAATGCTGTTTTCATATTACAAAAGGTTAAAAACACAATGGAGAGTAGCTACGGCAGATACACTTAAAACTTTGTCTTTTGCTTAGTTGAACCTTTTCTAAACACGGAAATGTCACTAAGATCAAGGCTTTAACTTAAGAGTTTTTTTAAACTAGAGTAATTGCACTTAAACTAAAAAAACAAGAACTAAGATATTTGATAAGTGGAAATATATAGTCCTTATAGAGGGTTTATGAAGGCTTCATTCAGCCTTAAAAGATGTTCATCCTGTAGAGGGGGACCTAAGCATAAACCGACAAGCACACAAACACGGCACATCAAAAAGGGTGAAGGGTTGATAACAACAAGATGAGTTGTGTGACAACAGGGCTATGTGAATGGAGATCATCCAAGAAWTGTCAGAAAATATTTTCTTTATGTGAAAGCGTATACTTTTTAGTCAACTGCACTATTCACTAACTTCACCTCTGTGTTCTTTCTCTCTGCACTAGTCTGAACCTGCCGATACCTCTCTCTCACCAAAGATCTTCCCTTTGTATACCCTGTTAGCCTTGGTTGGGTGGGGAGTGTGTGTGTGTGCGAGTGTAAAAAAAAAGGCACTTCTCTTTTCTGACTTGAACTGACTATTCTGATAAATAGTTTGTTGAGGGATACTGTACCTGGCACGATTGTGATGTGTTGTCTCTCCTAGCTACAGTATCTTAAGATNCAAGCCAAAGACCCCTCAGAGACACCAATACTCCTTAGCCGGCCCATAAGAATGGAATGGTCTACTGTATCAAAAGCTTTGGCCAAATCAATAAAAATAGCAGCACAACATTGCTTAGAATCAAGGGCAATGGTGACATCATTGAAGACCTTTAAGGTTGCAGTGACACATCCATAACCTGAGCAGCTTTAATATTGCATACCAGAGAGAATACTATAGACATCAAGAAAGCCAGTCAGTTGATTATTGACAAGTTTTTCCAACACTTTTGATAAACAGGGCAAAATAGAAATAGGCCTATAACAGTTAGGATCAGCTTGATCTCCCCCATTAAATAAAGGACGAACCGTGGCTGCCTTCCAAGCAATGGGAACCTCCCCAGAAAGTACAGACAGCTTAAAAAGGTCGGAGATAGGCTTGGCGATGATAGGGGCAGCAACCTTAAAGAAGAAAGGGTTTAAACCATCCGACGAAGATGTTTTTTTGGGGTCAAGTTTCAGGAGCTCTTCTAGCACCTCGGACTCAGTGACTGCCTGMAGGGAGAAACTTTGTAGTGGGGCAGTGGAAAAAGAGGGAGACGCATCGGGGATAGTCGCATTAGAAGGGGTGGGAGATGARGAAATGTTGGATGGGCAAGTAGGAATCCTGACTTAATGAAGTGGTGATTAAAGAGCTCAGCCATGTGCTTCTTGTCAGTAACAACCACACCATCAACTTTAAGGGACATGGGCAGCTGTGAGGAGGAGGGTTTATTCTCCAGGTCTTTAACCGTTTTCCAGAACTTTTTGGGGTTAGACCCACAGAGAGAGAACTGCCCCTTAAAGTAACTCACTTTGGCCTTCCGGATAGCCTGAGTGCACGTATTTCTCATTTGCCTGAATGAGAGCCAGTCAGCCTGACTATGCGTGTGCCGAGCCTTTCGCCAAATGCAATTCTTGAGGTGGAGTAACTCTGCAAGATCACGGTCGAACCTGTTTTCAATTCTCATTTTATTTATGGGGGCGTGTTTGTTAACAATACCACTGAAAAGATTAAAAAAAGAAGGTCCAAGCGTCTTCGACAGAGGGGATCTCGCTGATTCTATACCATTTTACAGAGGCCAGTTCATAAAGGAAGGCTTGCTCATTAAAGTTTTTTAGCAAGCGTCCATAACAAATCAGGACAGGTCGCTTCACTAAGCAGCCATTACGAACACAGGCTGTAAAACAGTGATCACTAAGGTCATTACAGAAAATACCAGACTGATACCTATCAGGATTATTTGTGAGGATAACATCAAGAAGAGTAGCCTTTTCTGGGTGTTTGGAGTCATACCTTGTGGGATTGGTAATAATCTGAGTCCCATGGCTTTAGGTCACCTAGCAGGACAAATTCAGACTTAGTGTAAGGGGCCTGGAGAGAGCTTAGGGCAGGTAGGGTACAGGCCGGTGCTGATGGAGGACGATAGCACCCAGCAACAGTCAACAAAGAGCTATTTGAAAGTTTAATACTTAAAACCAGCAAATCAAATTTTTGGGGGACAGACTTGGTGGAGACAACCGAGCACTGAAGGTGATCGTTGGTAAAGATTTCCACTCCCCCACCTTTGGAAGATCTGTCTTGCCGAAAAAGGTTATAACCAGAAAGGTTAACATCAGTATTCAAAACACTCTTCCTTAAACACGTCTCAGTAATGACCAACACATCTGGATTGGAGCTGTGAACCCACACGTTCAATTGATCCATTTTAGGTAATAAGCTTCTAGTGTTAACGTGCAGAAAACCCAGGCTTTTAAGAGAACAGAAATCAGTGATGCAGACATCAGAGCACAAGTCAGAATTGTGGCTAGCAACAGTAGATGGGCCAGGGTGTACATGCACATTTCCAGATATCATCAACAGTAACACAATCAAGGCACGGCATAGCAAAATGCACAAGAAAAAAAATCAAATATATAACGACTTGGGCTACCATTGTAAGTTCAGAGTCACTCGCCCCAAAGTGCCTGTGTGCTGGAGGCGAGCAAAGCTCGGGAGAGGGGGGGGGGGGGCATAACAGACAGGGGGAGACAGGCCAGGGCAAACGGTGAACGGATCGCCAGGTGGAATCCAAGCAGCGGTCAGTAATATTGTGATATGTTGTTGTCTCACCTAGCTATTTTAAGATGAATGACCAAACATGTTCTGTGGTGCAACCATGGAGATCTGCTCAAACATCTGATTATATGACTCAGACCTGTGTGGTGTGTGTGTGGTGTGTGTGTGTGTGTGTTGTGTGTGGTGTGTGTGTGTGTGTGTGTGTGTGTGTGTGTGTGTGTGTGTGGGTTGTGTGTGTGTGTGTGTGTGTGTTGTGGACTGTACGTGGCTTTTGTGTATGTATGTGGTCAAAATCCATTTAAAAGGCTGTGGAGAAGCGGTAGGTAGAATGAGTGAGATATCTCTCCTGAAACAAGGAGCCATTTTCCTCCGATACTTGTGACAAACCATGGCCTTGAAAGAGCTACATTATATGGCTAGAATAAAACGAGTCCACATTTCAATGGGGCCTATTCAATTAGCACTTTTCTGTGAATCCCCAACATCAACTTTACAACTTTATGGTATCAACTTTTAGTGTAAAAACTGTTGAATTTGGGAATTTTAACTGTGCATTAATTATGTTCCATGCTTACACAACACTTTAATATCATTATTCTCTCGTTTGGTGGACTGTAGCAGGTAGCATGTGTTATACTCCATAGGTGGACTGAGTGAGGGACTGAGAAAGCGAGAGCCAGCTGTCTTGAGCCAAATGACGGAGGTCAAATCTCTCAGAGGGGTCATACACTGCATGTGGAAAAGGGCAGGTGGTAAGTGGTTAGAGAAGTGATTGTGTGTGTTGTGTGTGTGTGAGTCGCGTGAGTGTGTGTTTTATAGACTGAAGGTGACTGAGTATGTGTGTATGTATATAGAAGGGACATTGTGTGTGAGCATATGTGTGTTACTTACGAGAGGACATCTCCCATAAAGGTAGTGAGCAGCAGAAAGGGGGAGAGCCTTCACAGCAGTACTCCACACAGCCATCACAACTGGGCTCACTGTGACCTGCAGGAGAGATGCCAATTACATTATATGGGAGACGCATACACACACACACCACCTACCTCTACTACCGGACCATGCACACACTCAACACACCCTGCATCTAATATACTGAGAGAAAGTAGGATGTGCTCTTTGGAATCAAGATTTCCAAAACCCTTAAAAGGCCAAAATCACAATGCTGTTTTCATATTACAAAAGGTTAAAAACACATGGAGAGTAGCTACGGCAGATACACTAAAAACTTTGTCTTTTGCTTAGTTGAACCTTTCTAAACACGGAAATGTCACTAAGACAAGGGCTTTACTTAAATTTTTTAAACTAGAGTAATGGGCACTTAAAACTCAAAAAAAACAAGAACTAAGATATTGATAAGTGATATATATGTCCTTATGAAGGCTTCATTCAGCCTTAAAAGCTGTTCATCCTGTAGAGGGGAACCTAAGCATAAACCGACAAGCACACAAACACGGCACATCAAAAAGGGTGAAGGGTGATAACACAAGATGAGTTGGTGACAACAGGCTATTGTGAATGGAGATCATCCAAGAAATGTCAGAAAAATATTATATCTTATGTGAAAGGCGTTATACTTTTTAGTCAACTGCACTAATCACTAAACTTCACCTCTGTGTTCTTTCTCTCTGCACTAGTCTGAACCTGCCGATAGCTCTCTCTCACCAAAGATCTTCCTTTGTATATTACCCTGTTAGCCGTTTGGTTGGGTGCGGAGTGTGCTGTGTGTGTGTAAAAAAAAAGGCACTTCTCTTTTCCTGACTTGAACTGGACTATTCTGATAAATAGTTTGTTGAGCGGGATACTGTACCTGGCACGATTGTGATGTGTTGTCTCTCCTAGCTACAGTATCTTAAGATGTTATTTAATTAATTTCACCTTTTATTTAACCGGTAGGCAAGTTAGAGAACACTTCTCATTTACAATTTGGACCTGGCCAAATAAAGCAAAGCAGTTCGACACATACAACAACACAGAGTTACACATGGAGTAAAACAAACATACAGTCAATAATACAGTAGAAAAAATTAAGTTATTATTACAATGTGAGCAAGTGAGGTGAGATAAGGGAGGTGAAGGCAAAAAAAAGGCCATGGTGCGAAGTAAATACGAATATACCGTAGCAAGTAAAAACTGGAATGGTTGATTTGCAGTGGAAGAATGGTGCAAGTAGAGATAGAAATAATGACGGTGCAAAGGAGCAAAATAAATAAATAAATAAATACAGTAGGGAAAGAGGTAGTTGTTTGGGCTAAATTATAGATGGGCTAAGTACAGGTGCAGTAATATGTGAGCTGCTCTGACAGCTGGTGCTTAAAGCTAGTGAGGGCATCTGCTAAATAAGAGCATCTGCTAAATGACTTCAATGTAATCTAAAAATGTGTAAACCTGTGTGTGTATGTGAGCACGACAAAGACGAAGCACTGAAGGTTACAGGCACTCTGAGGATCTGGAGGGCCGGATTAACAAAACCTTCTTAAGAAGAAATTTCTTACGTTTTTTCGTTAAGTAATGTTTTGTGAATCGGGCCCCTGGTGGTGAGAGTCCTTCAGTGGAGACACATGGATACGTGACAACTTGAAATGAAGGGGGTGGCTTAGGGAGAGTGGTCTCAAAATGAGAAAGCACTTGAAATAAAGGACATTTGAAAACACTACTTGTGGTTTTGTATTTGATTATTATTTATAGAGTATTTGAACGCACACGGTCTGTCTAAAGGTTGTGTGTCCTATATCTCAGTGTTTGCCCTCCTCAACCCCCMCATAATTTAACCCAGACACAGCCCTTCTGTTTCTCAACCTTCAAGCATACTGCCACAAATTACTGGTGTGTGTGTGTGTGTGTTCAAGGATGTTCATCTTCATTCCAGCTTTATTCTCACTTTGTTCAAAAGCTGGTGTATTTTCAACGCATCCCTCCAAACTGATGGCAGATTGTATTTTCCATCCCTGAAAAGGCTGTGTGGGCCTATTATAGTAGCCTTGACCATAGGGCTCTGGTCAAAAGTAGTGCACTGTGTAGGGAATAGGGCGCCATTTGGGCTGCAACCCATATTTCTCACTGTGAAGTGTGGAGTGCAACTACTTTGATGTGCATGTCATCCAACGACGGGAGTCTATATGGGTGGTCCCTTGAGGTCTAGCTCCTTACCTCCACGCCCTGTCGCTTTTTACGCTGGGACAGTTATGGCAGTATAGTCTGGGCGGACTAGCCGCCCGAGCAAAGCTTGACCCCCCCCCCCCCACACACACCACACACAGACGCTCGCACACACTTTTTTCTTCTATGTATATCGCTTCAGAGTTTTGATGTAAAGTGTTATGCAAATTGTTGGGTTACATTTACGAGATTAAAACTCAATTGAGCCTTTGTCTTTGTAGAAGTGGCGATACATACAGTAAGCTACAGTAGTTCTATTTACCCAGGGACTCTTACCATTGAGTAAATTAACGGTAGTATGTCTAAGTTAATGATCGGCTGCTACTTTAAAGCACGTATTTTTGCGATATAGCTACCGTTCGTTTACGTTGTGAAACCATCCATGCATTGGGTTGATGAGTTCACACTCACAATTAGCCTAATAAAAAAAGTCAACCATTATTAAAGGAACACTTTTGCTGATAATAAAACATTTGCGCACGTTGAAGGCGATAAAGCATTGTAGAGAACCAGGGACAAATGAACGAACTCTTACCGGTAAAAAGACAAAGTAGGAGAGAGTCCCGTAGGAATTTCCACCCCGCTGCCTCTGTTCTTCCCATATCGACTGATAGCAGAGGCCTACTTGTTCTAAATGTTGCTCACAGTTATTCTCAAACGATAACGTCCGCGTTTTCCATCGATATGCGCCTACAAAGAAGACTATGGGATATAGTCGCTCGCCGAAACATCGCTGATATGCGCATATCAATTGAGTTCTCTAAAAAGTTCCATCGAAGAGAGCCATGAACGCACATGAATGGATCTTTGCTCCAGTCATAAAAATGCTCCAGTCAGAATGAAACGTCTCGTTCGTTTCTTCTTCCATGTGTTCGTATCTCTAAAAGTGTTTTCCTTCACTCTTTCCTCGCTGTTTTCTTCTGTTCCATTTTCCCCTGGAGTGGGTCCTAGCGCTTCCCCTCCCCCGCAGCAACTATTTTCTCAAATTACTCTGTTGACTGGGTGGGAAAAGGGATGGAAGTACCTCAATAACATTCGCATCTCTCCGCCGCCCCAACCATCACGACCACATTGAAAATGAAAAAGATATATATAGGTCTATGTCGTGTACACCTCACGATCATTTTGAGAGGAAATTTGCTTTAAAAAAAACATTGTTTACCAACGACCCTAGTCAGAAACCAAACAATATCCACCCTGCCCCTCTCAACATGTCCTACAAAACATCCACGAACCTCTAYTTTAAATGTTCAAGGAGCACGAAGTTTGTTTGATATAATTTATAAGTAAACTTCTTCATCTTGTAAAATGTAGGCTAAATGGGTTGCTCAAGTGTGTAGGATTGAATGACCCCCATCTCAAACACAATCTTTAATCAACCTAGGCCTATTTACTTTGTGTGACAGTCAAACATGGTTATGCCTTCATATAGGGCCACTCATTCTGCATAAAATACGAATTGTTTTAGGTGAGAACAGTCCAGTATCTCTTTATTATGAATATATATTATAATGCTAATAAAGACGGAATAAGCGTGAATCGCCGGTTTGGCTTTGCCATGATGCATGAAAGAGGAGCTTGGATATATAGATAGATTAATTCTAAAATGTACTGCATTAGTTCAAGTTSAAGTTTCCTCTAGGTGCAGATCTAGGATCAGCTTCCCCATCCCCAATCATAACCTTAACCGTTAGAGGGGGAAATGCAAAACTGACCCAYSACCGTAGTCTAGGGGCAACTTCACCCTACACCTCAGAGTGGCATCTTGTCATTCTTATGACAGCTTTATTGCAGGAAGTGCCATCTTCAACTCCCACGTTACTATTCTGTTGGATCATATTTAACTTCATAGGGAACCGTGACCTTTTACAGAAATGCCACCCATTCATAATTGCTCACAGATGTCAGGGGTTTTAGGCAGTTAATTAATTGGGTGTTGTTGGTGGGAGTTTTTGCCTTTTGTYTTGCACCGGCAGGCAGAGATGGGAAAACTGAACAKAAGTACAACAATAGTGTAATTGTATTCTATAAAGTCCCAGTTCCCAAGGAAAGAAGCATTTTCCATTGGCAACAACAGCAACACAACTGTGGTAGGCTACCTGGTGGCAACTCCACAGTGCTTATGGGAAGAGCACAGCATTTAATATATATAGTCCTATACAGAGACTCTGTTGTAGTATGCTCTTTAAATAAATTGTAAGTCTGTCTTTTCAGTGGTTGAAACATGTATCACTGTAATGTGGACAAGTTAGCATTGAGCTTTAAYGGTTTGGGCTTCCCTTTTCCTTTCCCTTCTTTGGCTCTTTCTTTCTTACAGTCAACATAAGCTAAACTTAGAGGGAATASAGATTCAGGACATTMTTTTTCTGTTCTGCAAACCTGTTTACAGAATCTGCTGCCACATTAKGTGCGTCCCAAATGGCACCCTAGTCCCTTTATGGTGCACTACTRTTGACCAGAGCCACATGGGCCCTGGTCAGTCAAGAGTAGTGCACTATATAGGGAATAGGGTGCCATTTGAGATGAGACCATTATGGTGTTACCGAAATTACAGTGATGTTGGAGTCTTCTTCTCCCATAATTACAGCGTAATGACTTCCTTTGAGTCTTGGCCCGTAGTCACAAAGCGTCTCAAAGTAGGAGTGCTGATCTAGGATCTGCTCTCTGCTGTCTATATAATTTTTATTCATTATGGACAATTTTTTTTTGCAAATCCTACATCAGGGGCCGTATTCATAAAGCTTCTCRGAATAAGTGTACTGATCTAGGATCAGGTTCCTGCTGTCTATGTTATCTATTAATTCATTATTGACTAAAAGGCTAAACTGATTATACATCAGAGCCTGTATAGGAGTGCTGAGATCATAATGCATAAGATTACATGGACAGGGGGTACTGATTTGAGATCAGTATTCCTATCCTGAGACCCAGAGGAAGTCAGGAGGGGCCACTGAAACACTGCCACCCAGTGGAAAATATGTTTATTACACATTATCCATAAGGAAGACATGATCAGACATATGAGTATAGAAGGGGATTATGTTTATTACACAAATCCCACCATATATTTGCTGACGAGGGCCATGTTTGTGAGTACGTTTGCAGCGTGTGTGAGTGTGTGTGCACGCGCATAGAGTGCAATAGATTGAGGTGTGGTGTATAGAGTCCAGATATATTGTGAGGTTTGTGTATAGAAGTCAGATATATTGAGGTGTGTGATGTGTGTATGGATGTGTAAGAATACGCGAAGACACACCACACTCATGACAACAGTATATAGGTCGACCGTGAAATGCTTAGTTTATTCAATAACCTAGGACCAATAATATTATAATACTGTATAAAGACTCTATATACTGCTACATCCTTTCTGTTAATTTCAATATAATAACAAATAAAAATACACAATAATAGTAAAAAGCAACAAGATTATACTTAACAAAAAAATAAATAATGTTTGGGATATTCCTGCAAAAAACGTCATCAATCAAAAAAAAAAACGCTTCTCGGAAGGGCAGGAGAGACTTACGTATAAGTAGTAGCAGGAGAAGAAGCACACGCAACGCACAAGCGTTCGCTTGCTCACAAGCACACCTCTTTTGTTCTCGGACGGGGCGGAATTGATATGGCTTTGAAATTTGCTTTGTTCAGTCCAGGATGCATATTGAATAATACGTCTATTGGAATGAGTCTATTGGGAGATTCTACTGGAATGTTAGCAGCACATATCAACTTGTTCAGGAATGACCCAAGTTGATTGAAATGAACTGTATTGAGTTAGTTTGGTTGCATACAAAGTCGTATGGATTAGGAGGGTCAATTCGGGTTTGTCTTTTGCTCCGCACCCTTTGAAACAGGAAGTGCCTCCAACCGATACAGAGAGTGGAATGTGTGGCAGTGAGACCATTCATTTGTTTCTAACACATATACATACATCCTCACCCCAAGGTAACCAATTCTGTACAGTGATACATATAAGTTCCCCCAAGATGTCTGTCCAGTCCAGCTAGGACAGACAGCCCACACACACACACACACACACACACACACACACACACACACCACACACACACACACACACACACACACACACACACACACACACACACACACCACGACACAAAACACACACACACACACACACACCACCACACACACACACACCACAAACCACACGGAACACAAGCATGTCATTGGCACCTAAGCAGCATGCTTTTTCGAAAGAGAAGTGTCCATTTGAAACTGTACTCCATCTCAGCTCCACTGACATGGGTGGGGGGTGGAGGGAGGGAGAAGGGCACAGGGTGCCTGCAATGTGCCCACCCGTGCCAGCCCAGCAGGCAGCTGCACCAAGTCTATGCGCGTGTTCTAGGAGGTGGCAGTGCCACGGAGCAGACCCAAACAACACTAAAGTCTACCTCAAAGTGGCTGGAGGGAGTTGAGAGATATGTTTTGGGCTCTGCAGTGTCAGGTCAATCAGTCGCCACTTTGGACCCATTGGACCCCAGAAAACACCACGAAAGCACTCTGCGTGGGATGTAAAACATTCTCATGATAGGTCACTGTGTTTTCAGACGCAAAGTTCATGACGATAAGGTTTTAGTTTTTTTCTTTTTTTCTTTCTTTCTTTCTTTCTTTCTTTCTTTCTTTCTTTCTTCTTTCTTTTCATGAGTTGTCTTTAGGGACGTAATAATGAGGTGAGCTGACCAAACTTAGCAGCGCTCTGGTGCCAAGTCCAGCAGTGGCGAGGCCTGTCTTTTTGGTCGCAGCTCTCGTGGGCGATGTACGCCCGTTGTGTCCACGCAGCGTAGCGGCCGCTTGCGGAACCGCGGCCACAGCTCCTGGAGCACACCGACCACTCCCCACAGGAACACGAAGGACAGGGGTGTGGGCGCGCAGCGGACGAAGCCAACGGGCGCAGCTCCTCCCGGGCACTCCCCGATGGCCGCCCCTGGGAATCCAGACACAGCACCTCCCTCTGTTGTAGTACCGCCGCCCACAGCTCTCGCGAGCATGGCCCACTCCGCAGGGGCCACTCAGCTTCCCCAGCTTCCCGGATGGCATTGATGGACTGGCGCGTGCCACCGTTCCGCACTAGGTGACGCAAAGAACGGCGTCTGCGGCGCAAGAGTAGCTGTATTTGACACGACGGGGGGGGGGCGGGGCGAGTCGCCTACAGACAACACCTGGATGGTCAAGGGCCTCGGGGAGGGGCGAGAAGCTGCCGTAGACGCTCCAGGGAGGCGGAGCTTACCGACTGTACGTAGCAACGCCCGCCTTGAGGGCGAGGTCTGTTTCGAGAGTCATCAGCTTGTAGTCGCCGTTCAGGAGGTAGGTGCCGTCCTGGCGCAACACTGCCAGGTAGCTGTTGTCATGGCGACCACCACCGGGGGCACGTTGCTTCACGTCCAGGTGAGTGGCGCCAGCGGGGATGGTCACGACGTTCTGGTAACCAGGCCTGAGGGACAGAAAAACACAAGGGTCAAACATAGCCAATGGTAAAAAGTTATGCATAAGTGTAAGAGTTAAGTTAATTGTAAGAGTAAGAGACTGGGTTAAAAAGAGATGGCAGGGCTAAGAGGTTTAGAGTGATAGAGATAGATTAATTAGAGAAAAATAGGATTCTACAGACTGTAGTAAAAGTTAGTAAATGGGTTCAACTAGAAAACAGTAATTTCTAGTCAAAGATGGCTGTTTTGAGGTCATAGGTCATTGTTCTCACCTGGCACGCTCCAGGGCACCCGACACTTTCTTGCAGGTTGAGCCGTTGCCTCCGCACACGCCGCACTTGTCGAAGCGACGGCTGGAGCCGATGATTCGGTCACAGCCCGCCTTCACACACTGACCCTGCACACACACTGAGGTGGAGTCCGGGCTGCAGGGAGTACCGTCAGCCACCTGACGGTTGCAGAGAAACAAATGTTAGCCTAGTTAGCCTAGACAGTGTTAGCCTAGACAGCATTAGCTTAGTCTAGTTAGCCTAGAGACTGTGTTAGCCTAGTTAGCCTAGAAAGTGTTAGCCTAGTTTGCCTAGACAGCGTTAGCTTAGCCTAGTTAGCCTAGAGACTGTGTTAGCCTAGACAGTATTAGCCTAGTTAGCCTAGGCAGTGTTAGCTAGTCTAGCTAGCATAGATAGTGTTTGTCTACATTTTTGCAAAAGTATCTGTGGTGTGACCTCACTGACCTTGGGTTTCAGAATGAAGAAGTAGCCCGTGCCCTTGGCCCGGCACACCAGCTTGCAGCGGTCTTTGGGCGAGACGCCGGCATATTTGGGAACCCACTCCACGCCCTCTCCCGAACCGAACGACACCTGTGACGAAATATCGTTGTGGGCCAGACACTGCTCCTCGCGGAACGACACACCTATAGAGAAAGAGGGATGAAGAGAGAGAGAGAGAGAGAGAGAGAGAGAGAGGTGTGATATTCACTGTTAGTTTAGCTTGAGCCTTAGGTTTACTTTACAGTAGGCTGTGATATTCAAATATGGCTATTCTCGAACGTGTAAAAAGTATAAGTATGGGTACAATATGCAAGTCAGTGGCCTATGTGCCTAAATAAGGTTGTATAATTTGAAAGTATAAATATATGAATATGTGTGTGTAATAAGAGTAATTACTGTATTAGCTATGTAATAAGCATGAACTAAGTATGTAATAGGTGTGGCTAGCAGAGGCGCTTACCGTTGCTATCAGGGCAGATTTCTGTGTTACATGAGCGATATTGGATCCTCTTGCCCTCGCAGTACTTGCCCCCGTTTTTGGGCAGAGGGCTATCACAGTCCCTGAAGGAGAACTGCACCCCTCCGTCGCAGGTACGGGAACAGTCTCCCCATGGTCCCCATACTCCCCAGGCACCGTTGACTGGAGTCTGCAACAGGAGRGGACATCATCGTCATTCATAGTCACACACACTAGCCCATATAACACTTCAATAGTCYTATAGGTAGTCCTATAGCTAAAAAGCTAATAGTCACACACACACTTTAGCCCCTATAACAGGGGTACTCAACTCTTACCCTATGAATTCCAGAGCCTGCTGGTTTTCTGTTCTACCTTATAATTAATTGCACACACCTGGTGTMCTTGGTCAAAATCAGTCTCTGATAACAAGGTAACAATGAAAAAATGCAGTGGAACTGGCTTCAAGGTCCAGATTTGAGTTTGAGGGTCCTATAACATTTCAACACTCTTATAGCTAGTCTGATATCTAAAAAAAKACATAACATTGGACCTAATCCAATGTATCTAAAACTAGCCAATCCCAAAGCTGCATTACACTTCCTTTCCCCCCAATGGACCAATTCMATCACTCCCATTGACTTTAAGACTTTGTCATAGGGCCGWGTTATAACAGTGTTAACACCCACCTGGTGACGAGCGGCCTCCGTCTTGCTCAGACAATGTCCCGCCAGGCAGAAGCTGTCATGGCCACACCGYGTCCCATCAGCCCACGGGAAGTTCTTGGTCTGACAGACCAGCAGTCCATTGGTTGTGGTCACTGTGCACCAGAGCGCCACACATGTGGTACTCAGGTCGGGACAGTGCTGTGACTCCTCCCCGAAAGTCAGGCGACATTGGCGGTCGGCGTCGTACACGGTTCCGGGTAGCGTGGCAGGCAGCGGCTGGGACTTGTGGGGCTTGTCCAATAGGCACTGGCCGTGTCCATTGTCCATGAAGGAGGTGACCATGAGGGCGGAGCAAGGCGACCAGGGCTGGAGTTGGTCCAGGTTGGACAGGGTGGATGCCATCATGTGCGAGCCCCAATGGTCACCGTTGACGCTGGCACACTGCTTAGAATCATCGTGGGGCATGTTGAACACGTGGCCTAAGGCACAAAAGAGAGGGAGGAATGGAGARAGGGGAGACAAGGKGTTGGTTTGGGACTGAGAAACGAGATGTGTACTGTGTGTGGCCAGTGACAGAGATGTGAATGTATGGTGCATATGTGTCAGCTTGGCATCAGGGTGGCATCTTACCGAGTTCGTGTGCCACGGTGAATGCCGCCTGCAGCCCGTCGTCCTCGATGATGGAGCAGCTCCTCTCCGGGTCGCACACCGTGCCCACATCCGCCATGCCTAGCGTGTCACAGGAGTGGGCGCCACATAGGTCCTATAGGGGGTGAGAAGGGACAAAACACATCTGTCAAACTCACTGCCTTTCCCACATACACACACAGACAGATAACCCATATCATAAAGCAGAACCCTGTTTCAAATCAAAAGTAGTGAACTATATAGTGAAATGGGTGCCATTTGGAAAGCAACCAAGTAGTTGTGAAGGTGTTGCCTGTTACCACAGTAGACATCGGTGTAAAMACATTGTGAAAACAGTGTTAAAATGCAAACGCAACATACCGTTCGGGTGAAGAGCACGGCCGTGTCGTAGTGCTCTGGGTGGCGGTCGCTGGGYGGGTTGTGCTGCCGCTGCCACTGGCAGAAGTTGCGGAGGGTCAGGGCAGCGTTTGACGACACCTGGGGGCCGCTCTCCTCCTCGTAGACCACCARGAGCTTGACCACGGCTAGGCTGATGGAGTTGTGGATGGTGGGGTGGCGGTAGAGGCGCGATGCCACCGCCATGATGGTGAGCAGGTAGGGCTTGAGTCCGGCACCGTGGAACTCGGCCATGGACTGATCGGCCACGATCATGATCTCCACGAAGCGAGGCGTGGACACRAAGCGCTTGGACCGCTGGTGGTGGGCTGGATGGAAAGAGAGAAGAATCGAGAGAGGTGAGACAAACTGGCCTAGAATCAGACTATTAAGAGAGTTCTCTTGTGAGAGCCTGGTTTCTCTGGTTTAAATTGATGAACTGTTAGTCTGTAAACAGTCTGATGAGAGATGAGAGACTTGAAGATGAAATGTCAAATTGCTTATGGCGAATATCTGAGTAGTCACAAGTGATTTTATTTGAGTTGTAACAAGTGATACTACAGGCCATCATGGATTGTAGGCTACAAAGTTGTATTTTCTAGGGCAGATGAAGAGCGCCTGAGCACTGAGCAGATCGACCTCTCCAGATGTGTCTGGARCAGCTCCAGCGGCTCTMATTGGGTGACTCAGCAGCCCCTTACTGAAAAWCCACATGCATTTCACATGTGATTATTACATGTTTTAGTTTTTTCCAAAAACACGTTTTTACATGAGTTCAYCTGTGAAATTTCACGTGAAATYGTTTTCTCTGTATGGGCGTCTCTTCCTAAGGACTACATTCCCAAATTTACCTTCACTGGGCGGAAATTATGTGTGAGATGGGGAGRAGAAAAAAAATCGGGGAAAATTTCTGACAGTGCTGACCTGCAACGTGCAGTACCAGGAGGCGGCGAGACTAGTTTCCACCAGCCCCCGTCCCCGGCCCGTACCTCCCTCCGTCACTCCCCGCTCACTTCCTCTGAGCCTTACCCTCCCCCTTCTCCCCTTGCCTGCGTATACTGTCAAAGCKGAGCCCATTCCCCGTTAACCCTAGCTGTGCACCGGTCAAAGTATCGACTTATCCACCCTTACCTCAACATTTAAATATATAGCCTTCGCTGTGTGTAATTATTAGAGGCTCAGATGTTKGCGTAAAAGTGGTATTTTACGTATCACTCCAAGACAGAAGATGAGGTAGTTTGGATAGACAAATCCTCCRGCTAAACTCTGCCCGTTTCAGGAATTGAAGCCCCAGGACACGGCTGGTACAGGAATTGGGCCAGAGTCCTTTTCGTTTGCCATACATGACGTAGACACACAACACAACTAAGTGACTATCTGGAACAGCTTGGCTTATTGTTTCTTCTTACTAAAAGACGTAGGCCTATGAATATGATGTAAAGTCAGCATATTCCTAAATGGACCCAAGTCAAAGGTTKTATAAGTGTTAATGCGTACCTGGGTGGTCGGGGTYAGTGGTTCCATGGTTTACTTTTGTCTCCTGATTCTCTGGCAACCTGTCCTCGTCCTCGTTGACCCCACACTTTGAGCTGCTCTCCTCTGCAAAAGATTCCCGACCTCTCCGGCGAATGAGGTGGAGGTCCCCATCAATAGGCTGTGCATCAGTCGAATTATTGGGATAGATGAAGTACTCTTCACCTTGGAGGTAGAAGCCGCCCCGTAGTCCGTGGCACAGGTTGAGCGCAGCTGCGGAGTCCTCCTCCCCGTTCACCGTGCCTGAGAAGAAGCACCGAGTCTCGGCTGCGCTGCTGTCAGATTCCCGCTGCGCCTGCAACTCCGGGCTCCCCACCACATGGAACACAAACCCAGGYGCCAGGAAGGTCTGGTCCGGCTCTAGCTCCAAGACCACCCGTTTGCCAAATACGTCCAACCGGTATACCCGCATCTCCGACTCCTTCTCTCTCTCCTCTACCGAAAGGGTCCGGCCCTGCTCGGCTTCCCTCTCCGGCCGAACCGGGTCGAGTCTGACCGGTACAACTGTACTTTCCTCCCATGTGCCGTGCGCCGCGCTCACGCACAGAGCGGTAATCAAACTGAACGAGACGCAAACGAACCACATCATATTCCGTGTCAAACCCTTCAAACTGAAAGATACAATTATATTGAAGTGTCTGGCGGAAGCAAGTAAAATCCGTAAAAGACTCCACTAATAACWAAAWAATATCAGTCCAAGAACTAAAACACCTCCAGAAATTGTGTAAGTGTAAAAAAACTAAAACGGAAACAAATCCAGTGCAAAACCCATTCAAAATASTCTACAGCTCAAACTTCATATCTTGTTGCTTCAAGTTCGAGTCTTCTTATATTCTCTTGGTCGAAAAAAGCTCAGCAGTAGATAAATTCCAACTCTTCGGAACGTTGGTGTKTCTTTCAGCCCTCTCTTGAATACTCAACAGCTGTTTGAGTTTCTATGTGACTTCGGGCGCAGGTTTTTTTCTACTGTGCCGTCTAGTTTCTGCTCTGATTTTGCCTTAAAGACGGACAGATCCCGGCTCCCTATATATCCCCCTACTCGGGACCACCCCTTCCTGAAGCCCCTTTGATCTTTTAGAGACGAAATCTCGTGCGCAACAAAACGCAGACATAGAGACGTGCCATAATAATCAATCAATGTGGAGTGGGACGCGTTTGGCCCAGAACCATTTTTTCCCCTGCTCTGCTTGTAGGCGGGACTATAGCCYTCACTCCTCTCCCCATACCACCGTCCTCCCCCTAAACGTTCTCATCATTTACACWAAAAAACTCACATACTTTTCGCCCCTGCTACTTTTACGCTGTGCTCATATAGCCTATAAGCTATACCCAAACGTTGAATGTAAGGTGGCAGTGGTTTATCTGTGGCAGTGTTGTGGTGTCTGTGAAACTGGAGATGTGGGGATAGCAGGTCAGACATGGCAACCATCGCAACGGGGCTCGAAACGGGGAGCGAGGAGTCGTTTGCATAACCTCAGTGCCAAGCGAGCTGTGCGCGGTGTCGGCCTGGCGGGTTTCCGTAGCTCTTCGGGGAGAGGGAGCGCAGAGGGGCCGGTGGGTTCTTAAGGTGGAATAGTCCCTTCGACGCATCTCCTTCTCCACTCAACCCTCCGAGGCCAGGGCCCCTCTCCTTGGACGGACACCCCCTCCCCTCCCCGCGCTCGTCATCCCAGCTCCTCTTCTCAAACATATGGTGCAAACCGCATCACTTGTGTAAATCCAGTACTCTGGAACCTTTCCAAACGAATTATCGACGGATTACTCGCCCCCTCCCAGTGACCGAGTAAATATTTGCTAAGTATTATATATCACGTTTGAATAWTGATACACGACACACAAATAAAATACTAAACCCAACGGTTTCTATGTATGGTAAGTCTACTTACATGTACATCTTAGTCTTAACAGGACAGAGAAGTGGTACATACCGTACGGGAACAACACGAGACGTCACAGGTACAGTGCAGGAACACCAATAGCCAAGAGATAAAGATCAAGAGATAAGATGGATAAAGTGCCATACACGGTGGTCTCAGCCTCTTAGTGAACTGYGAGTCTGTTATGAGTATGGCCTGCCTGGCAAGTAGAGCATATGAGGGAAACATTTATAATCAATTTTTAACGCATTAGTTGGAGCCCGTCATATGAATTTAACTYACAATTTCGAGGGGAGAATTGTGACGGGCCACCTTAAGCGCAACAGSTCGAGGAGAGGGAATAGTTGTAGTGACATAGTAGTCCAGCAGATGTCAGACGTGGACCGTGGAAGGAGTAACAAAGGACCACCAAAGGCTACTGCCATAAATCCAACACATGGCACATGCTATTCCCACGTAAGACTAGACTCCCTTAAAAAACAATATAAAAAAAATACACTCCTTTGGCTCAGCATTTGCATGTCACATATGTAAGGGAAAAAAATATTAATTGGTTGTATGGAAGATCATCATTTCTATCTTAATTAACCCAGGTATGGAGGCATTAGGGATTCTAAATMAAAAAAGGGCCRTAAAATGAACAGGGCCATGATACCAGCCTCAACTGTACACCTCTCTGTGGCATAGAGGGGCATCTAGTCCCAATTTTTGTTGAGAGGTCATTGATTGCCAAATCCAATATCTTTGAATTCATTCTGTATTATGAATGACATCTTGTCCTGTATGGCTCAGTTGGTAGAGCATGGCACAGCAGGATTTTGGGTTAAATTCCCRGCGCCACCCATACGAAAAATGTATGCATACATAACTGTAAGTCKCTTAGGATAAAACAGTCTGATCAATGGCATATATTTCAATGGACCTGGCACCTCTCTCTAAATGACTTCTGATTCTGAGGGCCAATGGTATTTTGGGAACACAAGGGAAGGCAATAGGTTGTTGTTGCTTTGTTTTTATTGGGTATTTCATTTAGGCACAGAAAAGGGTTTGCAAGGCGTAGTCATGTAGTATTATTGTGTTGGTGAAGATCATTTATTGGTTACAAAAGCCCTAWMGCCTGCAGATGGCAGCACAACATCACATTTGACCTCAGTGTTCTCAGACTTCAGTAACACCGGACTGGAACTTCCATCAATTCTTACACTCTACAGGGCCACATAGGGACTTACAGTGACTCCACAGCATTCTTACTAGTCCCTAGAAAGGAGCAATGCACTAGAACATAGTGACCATATCGGCCCTTAAAGGGGCAAYCTGGGATTGCTACATCCATTTTTAAACTTTTAAATGAGTGATCACTGAACCCCATATTTCCTCTGTAAAGGGAATCAGGGCTATTATATAATATCATATGCAGCTACACCCTGATTCTTGTACACATATCAGTTTCTTAAGGGAGTAACAGTTATTCCGCTATGTTAGTGGACATGTCATATGGAGAGATGGAGTCTACTACACCACATTTAGCACACATATTAATTTATATCAGGGCGTGAAGGTGAATAAGTACACTCCATCCCCATTGGCTATAAAAAGGAATGAATGTGACTACATTCTAGAGTGTGCGTGTGTGTAGGCGTGTGTGTCTAATGTGACGTCTACACTTTGGCATATCACACTCCATCCGCCCCTTCTCATCATGGAGTAGTTCATACAGTATGCCCTATGACCTTTGGATGTCTTTTTAAATAGCAACAGGGAAAACGCACTCACGCACGCACGCACGCACGCACGCACGCACTTCTACTCTCATCTGATCTGGGATTATGGTAAAATGATCTATCATCATCGTCATCAATCTTGTAGTGAAAGACAACACCTTAGTTAATGCAGGTGCAGTGGGAAGAAAAAGTATGTGATCACTTTAGAATTACCTGGATTTCTGCAAATATTGGTCATAACATTTTATCTGATCTTCACAACAATAGACAAACCCAGTCTGCTTAAACTAATAACACAAACAATTATCATTTTGTATGTCTTTATTGAACACACCGTGTAAACATTCACAGTGCAGGTTGGAAAAGGTGTGTGAACCCTTGGATTTTAATACAGGTTGACCCTCCTTTGGCAGCAATAACCTCAACCAAAGGTTTTCTGAGGTTGCGGATCAGACCGGTACAACGGTCAGGAGGAATTTTGGACCATTCCTCTTTACAAAACTGTTTCAGTTCCACAATATTCTTGGGATGTCTGGTGTGAACCGCTCTCTTGAGGTCATGCCACAGCATCTCAATAGGGTTGAGGTCAGGACTGACTGGGCCACTCCAAAAGGTGTATTTTCTTCTGTTCAAGCCATTCTATTGTTGATTTACTTCTGTCCTTTGGGTTGTTGTCCTGTTGCATCACCTAACTTCTGTTGAGCTTCAATTGGCGRACAGATAGCCTTACATTCTCCTGCAAAATGTCTTGATAAACTTSGGAATTCATTTTTCYGTCGAYGATAGCAAGCTGAGGCATCAAAGTAGCCCGTTGAGATGAGGTTTTGWTGTTGGTGTGCTGTGCCYTTTTTCTCTCCACACATAGTGTTGTGTGTTCCTTYCAAACAACACAACTTTAGTTTAATCTSTCCACAGAATATTTTGCCAGTAGCGCTGTGGAACATCCAGATGCTCTTTYGCGAACTTCAGACRTGTAGCAATGTTTTTWTTGGAGTGGCTTCTTCCGCGGTGTCCTCCCATGAACACCATTCTTCTTTAGTGTTTTACGTATTGTAGACTCGTCAACAGMGATGTTAGAATCTTCCAGAGATTTCTGTAAGTCTTTAGCTGAGACTCTAGGATTCTTCTGAACCTCATTGAGCATTCTGCGCTGTGCTCTTGCAGTCATCTTTGCAGGACGGCCACTCCYAGGGAGAATAGCAACAGTGCTGAAATTTCTCCATTTATAGACAATTTGACTTACCATGGACTGACTTTTAGAGATACTTGTGTAACCCTTTCCAGCTTTATGCAAGGCAACAATTCAGACTTAGATGAAGATCAGATCAAATTATATATCAAATTTATGCAGAAATCCAGGTAATTCCAAAGGGTTCACATACTTTTTCTTGCCAGCCATTGAATAAAGAGAAGGGAAGAGCAAGTGTATGGTCTTCCTTAAACTCCATGAGGCGAGGGTGACACTAAACAGCAGCCAACTAGGTTTTTATGTTGCCTTTCTGAACTGTGACACATGCTGTGATTTATAATGGTTATACATTYATCACCTATCAGTTGTTTTCTCTCTTCTTCATAAAGAGTTGAAAAGGTCTTTGCGTTCTTCTCTCCTAGCTGTTATACTGTTGTAGATCGGTGTAGTCTGGCTGTCCGTCTCATTGTCAATAAAGATTTTTTAATGATTGAACTGGGATTTTAAGTCAGTCCATGAAGGGACTGATTACCGTACGTTCCATTTGACCTGAGTGCATTGTCACATGATCAAACAGGAGTAGTTCTGATCACATTGTGATGGGGCACAACTTTCACTGTAACCGCTGTATGCATGGTTGCATGACCATAGGCCATAATCTAAMACAATCTGGCAACAAGGCTTTAACCTCTTGTACATAAGGTCAGAGAGMGAGCGGGAGAGAGAGAGAGCGGAAGGGAGAGAGAGTATGACATTTGTAATGTCTTTATTATTTTGGATCTTCTATGAGTGTAATGTTTACTGTTCATTTTTATTGTTTATTTCACTTTTGTATATTATCTACTTCACTTGCTTTGGCAATGTTAACATATGTTTYCCATGCCAATAAAGCCCCTTGAAAAGAGAAAGAGAGAGAGAGGATACTTTGCTACTTTAGTTCAAGTCGCCCTYTCAAAAGAAGTTTCGTACCACAAGGGTCTTTCCTAGTAAATAAGAAAAAAGTTCTRGACACATCCAATAAATGAATGAAACCGACACAGAGCTTTTAAATATATACATTTTATATACATATATTCATGTAGATGACTAGAAAACACAATTTTCTTCAAAATGAATTATTCTGCACAGTCATATTCTTAGTTAAATAGTAAATATGATACAACATTACCATAATAATAAATAAATTCATCACATGGTTTTTTTTCACATACCAGTTGTACAAACAATAAATTACAAGTTCAGTGCTGTGTTTCTGTCATTCAACGAAAGGGTCTTTTCCCATGGGAAGAGTCAAACAGTAATACATATACAGTATATTGGGGTGTGTGTGTGTGTGTGTGTGTTTGCATGCGTGTGGTTTAATTTTCTTTACATGTTTATGTGTGTGTGCAAAATGTATTCTGTACATATGTGATACTGGTGTTTCTATCTAAATGTGTATTGTAGTGTGCAAGTTAAAATGTGTGTATACATATGTGTGTATTACGCGTTAATGTGGGCCTAATACAGTGAAAATACTCTTAATTAAGTCATTTGGGGGTGTTGTGTATTCTTTATGTGAACGTGTGTCTGTGCCTGTGTATGACAAATAGTGAGTTGTGCCTGTGTTGCAAGATCCCATATGTCTCCGGTATAATGCATGTCTATCACCACCCGTCAAAAGGGGTGTGGTTTAGCATTACAAGCTCGTGAGGGATAGAGGGATGACGGAGAATGGATGGTAGTGGATGTCAGAGTGAGGTAGCGAGTGAGCAGGTAGGAGGATTGGATGTGGGAATAGTAGGAGAGGATGATCAGGTCGGTATTGCATGGAGAGGAAGAGGCGCTGCGAGTGTGACTGAAGGATGAAGGAGTTGAAACAAGAGCTGTTCAGTGAGTGAATGGGATGAGAAGGTTAGAGATGGGGCGATATGGGAGGATGGTGGGGAGTGAGATGTGAAGAAGCGAGAGTTGGAAGAGAGAGAGATGATAGAGCAGAGAGTTGAGAGGAAGGAGAGAGGCATGCGATTGATAGGATGTGATTGGTATGGGTCAGGGATATATTGTGGTGTGTGGTCCGTCCTGCTTGCGCTTGAGTTGCGGTATCTGTGGCGGAGGGTATGCACGAATGAGACGAGTGTGTGCGATTGATAGATGAGCCTCTATAGACAAGAATTGCTGTGTTGTTTCCAACTGCATGGGTAGTAGATACAGATAAGATAGCAGAAAAGGACATGGGACAGAGAGCGGTGAGAGAGGGAGAAATAAGACACAGGATCACGAGAAGGATGGGTAGAGCGGCGGCCGGATGCGCGATGGGATAGAGCAGCAGGGCGTGGCAGTAGTGATAAGTTGGAAAGCTGTACGGTCGAGAGGTGGTAGGTCCATAGATACGAGAGTATTAAGGGTAGGAATGAGTATGACAAAAACACTATATGTTCACACTTGTATGTTCACAATATAAACAAACACACACACACACAAAGACAAACACTCAAATGTCAAGCTTAGCCCCACCCATTATGTAATCCTATATAATTACAACCTTTAACCTCCACAAAGGTCAGAGTTGAAGGGTCACCATGGTCTCTTGGCCCAGTGTCACTCTATAGGGGTCACTGGGAATTGGCAGTTGGTAGTGCTGAGCGATTAGTGCTTTTTGAGGTCGGTTCGGTTTTGGTTCGATTATTAAAATATAATCATGGTTTTCGATTTCAATCATTTTTGAAAACATTAAATGCACTATGCATTAGGTGGGTTGAATGCTGTAACACAGAATAAAACAAGTAATAATTATAGTGACTGCCCAGTACTGCTTATCACTTACTAAAACATTTCAGTTGTGTATTTTACATTTGTTTAATTTGATGATTTTATTATTTAATTCCAAATCATTTCTATATATCTGCTGCCTATGCTGTCTGACAAAATCACTATCGCAGTAGGTCTTCAAAGTAAATAAGGCATACTTTTATGCCTGCTGAATACCAACTACCAACCACTTAGACTATGCATTTTCAGGTAGATACTTCGCTAAGTAACTGCTCTCTATCCCACTCGAGTGCACATTCTTCTGTACTAACCTAATGTTGCAGGCATAAAAGAAACACACAGACCGGACAAGTACGCATGCAATCTATTATGATCCTTGTAGTTAATTAGCATGTTTTCTGCACTAAACTATTTAGAATATTGGCCTGATGTAAACTACAACTCCCAACTAGACTACAACTCCCAGATCGCACAGGGCTTGATCTGATTTATTTCTAGAGAAACTGATCAATGTGCACATTGAGTCCACAGAAAAAAAACATAACTACATGGAATCCAAATAATTAAAACAAAGTCTGTCAATTAGTTGTTTAAAAACCAAAATAATAAACTAAATGTAGGTTAATCGCTCAGCACTAGCTGTTGGGCACAACTCTGCCCCAACTCAGTCTATCACTGTATGTCCATTTTCTGACCTGGGATGTTTGCAGTRCGGTTCAACCCCATTTCTGGACTGGTTACAGTACGGATCGTTTGCTCTTGRTTGTGCCCCCAGGCTACTTCCTGGTCCGCAATCCAAAACAGGAAGTTGGATAGACCAATCTTATGTGGAGAATCGGCCGTGGTAGGAGCAAAAAGAAAAAAGGGGACCCCGAACGGAAGTGGAGAAAAAGTGCCCCACAACAGACTAGTACGGAGGCCCATGGTCCAGAGGTGCGCAGTCACACAAGACAAAGAGACAAAGCGGACAATCATGAAAAACCCACAGTAGCAAGAACATACAGAAAAGCAAACAAAAAAGTGTCATTAACAGAGGAATACAAACGAAACCTTCAGATAGAGGAGGGATTTGACAAGTGGGGGTTGATTGGGCGGCTGCACTATTCGGAAGTGTCCACATGTATCCGTCGTATGTCTGTAGCTGTGCCAAGCAGGGCCTGGCATAGTAGGGTGTGGGGTAAGGAAGAGGAGGGGTTGACTGTCAATAGCCAGTGTCTCTGTCTGTGTGTACCCCCTACTTTCATGGGAGTCTAGTTTCTGGTCCTCTCAACACTTTTTCACTAGGCATTGTTTGAAGGCGGAGAGGCGGTCGCCCAGAGGGCAGCCCTTGGCCAGCTTGGCCTGCGGGTCCTTGCACTGCACCGTGCGGCTCTGCCAGCCCGTGTCACAAGTCCTGGAGCAGATCATCCAGGGGCCAGTCACCCACTGGGGCCCAGAGGCCGCCGTCGACACCCCTGGGGCTCTAGAGAGAGCCAGAGCCGAAAACAGGGCCGATGTGGTTCTACTGCTTGATCTAGCAGAGGTGGTTGTTGTAGTAGTAGTGGTGGGTGTAGTTGTGGAGGTGTGCGGGGGAGGTGGCGGTGGTGGAGCCGAAACACGACGAGGCATGAAGAAGCTGTAGCGGATATCCAGGGGCCTCTTGGCGTCCGTGGCCAGAATCTGAACTGTAAGGGCCTCTCTGAGGGCCCCAGGGCCCATGCTGTGTAGCCACTCGTCCCGCTGGCTCCAGCCACTGTAGTTGAGCACCGAGCCGTTGAGGGGGATGACTGTCTCTGAGGTAGAGATCATGAACTTGCCGTTGAGAAGGTAGTCGCCACTGGGACGACGCAGGGCCAGGTAGGCTGTGTAACGGGGTTGGTCCTTGGGCTTGTGCTGGCGGACCTTGATGTGGGTGGAGCCCGCTGGGATCTTCACGACGTCTGTGTAGCCCTTACTGCATGGGGGAGGGAGAGAGGGGAAAAATAAGTTACAGGAGAGTGAGGAGTGTGTGTATGTCCCCGGTATGTTGTACACTACATGACCAAAAGTACGTGGACACCTGCCTGTCAAACATCTCATTCCAAAATCATGGGCATTAATATGGAGTTGATCTCCCCTTTGCTGCTATAACAGCCTCCACTCTTTTGTGAAGGCTTTCCACTAGATGTTGGAACATTGCTGCGTGGAATTGCTTCCATTCAGCCACAA
>NC_036852.1:10596825-10620107 GCF_002910315.2 Salvelinus sp. IW2-2015
CGATAGTCTCGTTTAGCGAGTACCTTTAGCTTTCTTGGGAACAGGAACAATGGTGGCCTCTCTTGAAGCATGTGGGAACAGCAGACTGGGATAAGGATTGATTGAATATTCCGTAACACAGCCAGCTTTGGTCTGCGATGCTCTGAGGACGCGGCTGGAGAATGCCGTCTGGGCTGCAGCCTTGCGAGGGTTAACACGTTTAAATGTTTTACTCACCTCGGCTGCAGTGAAGGAGAGCCCGAGGTTGGTAGGGGGCCGTGTCAGTGGCATTGTATTTGTCTCAAAGGCGCAAAAAAGTTGTTTACGCCTGTCTGGGACGCAAGACATCCTGGTCTCTCGACGGGGCTGTGTTTTCTTTTGTAATCCGTGATTGACTGTAACCCTGCCACATACCTCTTGTGTCTGAGCTGTTGAATTTCGACTGCGATTTTGTCTCTGTACTGAGACTTAGCCTGTTTGATTGCCTTGCGGAGAGAATACTACATTCTGTTGTATTCGGTCATGCTTCCGGTCACCTTGCCCTGGTTAAAAGCAGGTGGTTCGCGCTTTCAGTTTCAGCGAGATGCTCTCGTCGTCAATCCACGGTGTTTCTGGTTTGGGAATGTTTTTATCGTTGCTGTGTGGTACGACTCGTCAATGCACTTCCTAATGAACCTGCTCACCGAATCGCATATTCGTCAATATGTTGTTGACGCGATGCGGAACATTCTCCAATCCGCGTGATCGAGCGGTCTGTAAGCGTGGATTCAGATTGGTTCGGACCAGCGTTGAACAGACCTGAGCGGCGGGAGCTGTTTGTTTGAGTTTCTGTTTGTAGGCAGGAATCAACAAAATGGAGTCGTGGTCAGCTTTTCCGAAAGGGGGGCGGGGAGGGTTGTAAGCGTCGCGGGAAATTAGTGTAGCAATGTCCAGTGTTTTCCAGCCCTGGTCACAATCGATATGCTGATAGAATTTAGGGAGTTTTGTTTTTAGATTAGCCTTGTTAAAATCCGCAGCTACGATGAATGCAGCCTCAGGGTGTGTGGTTTCCAGTTTACAAAGAGTCAGATAAAGTTCGTTCAGGGCCATCGATGTGTCCTGCTTGGGGGGGAATGTATACGGCTGTGTTTGATTGACAGAATTCTTTGGTGATAATGCGGGTCGAGCATTGTGGTGAGGGGTTCTAATCAGGTGAACAGAAACGACTTGAGTTCTTGTGTGTTTATGATGGTCACACCATTTTCGTTAATCATTAAGGCATACCCCCTCTCGCCCTCTTCTTACCGGAAAGATGTTTGTTCTGTCGGCGCGATGCATGGAGAAACCAGCTGGCTTGCACCGACTAGTCGTTAGCGTCCCTTGATGTTAGCCATGTGTCCGTGAAGCAGAGCACGTTGCAAGTCCCTGATGTCTCTCCTGAAGGCTACCCGTGGCTGGATTTCATCAACGCTTATCTGTGAAGAGACTGGACATTGGCGAGTAGTATGTGCTAGGTGAGTGGGAGTGCGCATGTGCCCGTCTCCGAAGCCTGACTCACGAGACCGCACGTTTTCGCCTTTTATCGGCGTGCGCCCAGGGTCGCCGGCTGGGATCAGATCCATTGTATTGTGTGAAAGGCCAAAACACTGATCCGTTTCGGGAAAAGTCATATTCCTGGTAGGAACGATGTTGAGTTGACGTTAATCGTATATTCAGTAATTCTCCCGACTGTTGTAAATACCTAAGATTACCCGGGGTACCGGATGTAAGACATAACACGTAAAAAAACAAAATACTGCATATTCTTCCAAGAACCGAAGAAGCGTCTGCCATCTCTTCGGCGCGGAAATACAACAGTTTGTGGACATTGCTGCGTGGAATTGCTTCCATTCAGCCACAAGAGCATTAGTGAGGTCGGGCACTGATGTTGGGCTATTAGGCCTGGCTCGCAGTCGGGGTTCCAATTCATCCCAAAGGTGTTAGATGGGTTTGAGGTCAGGGGTCTTTGCAGGCCAGTCAAGTTCTTCCACACCAATCTCGACAAACCATTTCTGTATGGACCTCGCTTTGCACACGGGGGAATTATCATGCTGAAACAGGAAAGGGCCTTCCCCAAACTTTTGGAAGCACAGAATTGTCTAGAATGTCATTGACGTTAAGACTTCCATTCACTGGAACTAAGGGGCCTAGCCCGAACCATGAAAAACAGCCCCAGACCATGATTCTTCCTCCACCAAACTTTACAGTTGGCACTATGCATTGGGGCAGGTAATGTTCTCYTGGCATCCGCCAAACCCAGATTTGTCCGTCGGACTGCCAGATGGTGAAGCGTGATTCATCACTCCAGAGAACGCGTTTTCCACTGCTCCAGAGTCCAATGGTGGCGAGCTTTACACCACTCCAGCCAACGCTTGACATTGCACATAATGATCTTAGGCTTGTGTGCGGCTGCTCGGCCATAGAAWCCCATTTCATGAAGCTCCCGGCGAACAGTTCTTGTGCTGACGTTGCTTCCAGAGACAGTTTGGAACTCGGTGGTGAGTGTTGCAACCGAAGACGGACAATTTTTGCGTACTACGCACTTCAGCACTTCGGCCGTCCCGTCCTGTGAGCTTGTGTGGACTACCACTTCGCGGCTGAGCCGTYGTTGCTCCTCGATGTTTCCACTTCACAATAACAGAACTTACAGTTGACCGGGGCAGCTCTAGCAGGGGAGAAATTTGACAAACTGACTTGAGGGAGAAGGGTGGATGTTAGAGGGAGTGAAAGAGTGAGTGTGAGAAATTGATATCATGAAGAAGAATGTGTCAATGTGTTGAATGAAAGATGGAGAGGAAGACAATCTATAGACCATTCCTTCAAATGTACTCAAGATGTACAGATACGTGAACATACAGTTTACCCTTTCTCTTTACAATCGAGTGCAACAGAGCAGAAGGTTCTGTTTTTATTTTTCAAAATAGTTTGAAYGACTATTTTTTCCATTTGGCACCTGCAACTTACTACATGTGAGATAAATTACACAATAAACAAGAATCAGCCTCCAACCAAATAATTAGAATTTTGAATAATTAAGTGAAGACCATTTTTTGACTTTGAAGTGAAAAATCWMAATTTCARTTTTGATTTGTCTYGTAAACACATTTAAACACCAATTGTTTATTCAATTTTAGTGTGTATATGTGTATGTGGGTTCCCTTACCTCTTCTTGGTGAAGTTGCCTATCACTCTGATGCAGCCAGTGCTGTCCCCTCCGCAGATGCCACACTTGTCAAACTGCAGCTTGGAGCCRATGATGCCGTCACATCCGGTACGCACACACTTGCCCTTCACACACACTGAGCTGCTGTACGGCCGGCATTCTGTCCCGTCCACCACCTGGAGGAGACATAAGATATTATCATCTTTGTTGTTGTTGTAGTCTTCATCATCCTCATCAGAGGCTCGCCTCATAGGAGATTGAGATTGTGTTGCTGATTACTGCCGAGGTGTGGTGGACTCCCAGGCGCTTTTAGCTGCCGAAGCATTACCCAGGTGGGTGCTACAGATTCGGTGGTAGATGTTCTAGCCTACCTACAAAGGAARAGTATCTGTGAACTTCAAAGACAGAGGTGCCTGATGAAGAGCTGACTGACTGCCTGACTGTTATTTTTCCCTCGCCGGCTGTATGATGAACTATCGACGCCACCTGCACTCAACTCTACTGAACTGCATCATAATTTATCTGTGGAAGACCATCTCCCTGAAATATATATTTTTAAAGCGACTGTGAGATTCTGTATGAATAGCGGTATATAAAATAAATCTATCATCATCATTATCATCATCATCAGTATTCTCACGGTCATCGTGGGTATATTATCATGTGCCTTCAGAAAGTAGTCACACCACTTGACTTTTTCAATTCTGTGTTCTGTTACAGCCTGATCTACACACAATACCCCATAATGTCAAAGTGGAATTTTGTTTGTATAACATTTTTGAAATTAATAAAAATTAAAAGCTGAAATGTCTTGAGTCAATAAGTATTCAAACCCTTTGTTATGGCATGCTTAAATAAGTTCAGGAGTAAACATTTGCTTTAAACACATAATGAGTTGCATGGACTCGCTCTGTGTTCAATAATAGTGGTTAACATGATTTTTGAATGACTACCCCATCTCTGTACCCCACACATACAATTATCTGTTAAGGTCCCTCNACTCGCTCTGTGTTCAATAATAGTGGTTAACATGATTTTTGAATGACTACCCCATCTCTGTACCCCACACATACAATTATCTGTTAAGGTCCCTCGATCGAGTAATGAATTTCAAGCAAAAGAAAGGCACCGATTGGTAGATGTGTAACAAAACAAAAAAAACAGATGTTGAATAGCCTTTTGATCGTGGTGAAGTTATTAATTACACTTTGGATTGTGTATCAATACACCCAGTCACTACAAAGATACAGGCATCCTTCCCAACTTCCCAACTGTCCGGAGAGGAAGGATTTCACCATGCCTGTACACCAAGCATGTACAGAATAAAAAATATTCCAAAACATGCATCCTGTTTGCAACTGCAAAAAATGTGGCAAAGAAATGTACTTTTTGTCCTAACACAAAGTGTTATGTATGGGGTAAATTCAACACAACACATTACTTAGTACCAATCTTCATATTTTCAAGCATGGTGGTGGCTGCATCATGTTATGGGTATGCTTGTCATCGGCAAGGGAGTTTTGGGGGGGATAAAAAGAAACAGAATAGAGCTAAGAACAGGCAAAATCCTAGAGGAAAACCTGGTTCAGTCTTCTTTCCAACAAACACTGGGAGATGAATTCACCTTTCAGCAGGACAATAACCTAAAGCACAAGGCCAAATATACACTGGAGTTGCTTTCCAAGACGACATTGAATGTTCCTGTGTGGCCTAGTTACAGAATAAGAAAAATGGGCAAATATTGTACAATTCAGGTGTGCAAATCTCTTAGAGACTTACCCAAAAAGACTCACAGCTGTAAATGCTGCCAAAGGTGTTTCTAACATGTTTTGTCTCAAGGGGGTGAATACTTATCTAATCAAGATATATTAGGGATTTTGTTTTATTGTTCAAATTTTTCTTCCACTTTGACATTACTGACTATTTTGACCAAAAATGACAATTTTACCAATTTTAATCCCACTTTGTAACACAACAAAATGTGGGAAAAGTCAAGCGGCTTGAATATTTTCTGAAGGCACTGTATATATCATTATCATGGGTATATATCATCATCTTTATCATTATCATACTAGCAGAACGGACACTACAAAGTCGTGCTAACCAAAGATAGTGGACTAGTATAGTGGAAGACAGCACTCCAAAGTACTGTACCCTCACTCACACTCCCCAGTGCCTTTCTCTTATTCACTCACCCTCTGCGAGAACACTACATAGTAGCCTGTGCCCTTGGCCGGCAGGTCAGCTTGCACACATCTTTAGGCAGCACTCCTGCGAACTTGGGTACCCACTCCACAAAGGTCTTCACCCCTTAGGGTCTGTCTGGGGGCCGTTCCGCACCTCACACTGCTCCTGGCGGAAACTCTTACCTAGAAGAGGTAAGTTCCACCACATGTTAGATGGGAACATTAGAACTTCAGACTGTGTGTGTGTGTGTGTGGGTGTGTGTGTGTGTGGTGTGTGTGTGTGTGTGTGTGTGTGGTGTGTGGTGTGAGAGAGAGAGAGAGACAAAATATTTACCATTCATGATCTATTGTAAGCTTGTGTATTTGCATGAGCAAATGTATACTTGTGTGTGCTTATGTGTGTCTATAGCACTATGTGATCACACGCGTCAGCCTGTCAATCTGCAGTACTAAACTCACTGGGCGAGGGGCATGGGGTGACACTGCAGGACTTGTAGATGGCTCTCTTGCCGGTGCAGTAGCGCCCATTGTTTCGGGGCGGCGGGTTGTTACACAGACGCTGGGCRAACTGCACCCCTCCACCACACGTCCTCGAACATGCCCCCCACGGACCCCACGAACTCCAACTACCATGGTTAGATGCCTTGGAGAGGAGAATGAGGAGAGGAGAGCGGGAAGATGAAAGAGAAAGAGGAGATAGGAGAGCGGGAGGCGATATGAAAGAGATTGAGAGAGAGATAGAGAGAAAGAGAGATCAGAGGAGGAGAGGGAGAGAGGAAGGGGAGAGATAGGAGAGTACTGTTGAAGTTGCCTAGTGAGCACGTTAAAAGTTGGAWTGGCCGGCAGCCAAGCCACGTGTAAAATRTGTGTGTGTGTCTGTGTGTGTGATGCATGTGCTTATGTGTGTGTGTTTGATCCATTTGTGCATCTGCATGCACGTGATTGTCTGTGCAAGTGGAATACATTGAGAGGGGTGTGGGGCGGCATGAGGATAGAAATGAAAGTAATGTTCAAAGGCGACCCAGTACATCAAGGCAAAGTCAGACTGTAGCAATGTGCTATGCTAGCTCACATGCTAGCCTACAACAAGTTGCCCCTAGATGCTGATCTTGGATCATTTTAGCATTTTCACAACTAATGGTTAAGGTTAGGATTGGGGGAGAGAAAGCTGATCTGAACTGTCTTGATTTTTTATGTATTGTCTCTATTCTTCTTTGTTTATTTGTTCTGTGTTTTTTTATTTTACATTTGTATGATTATTTCTTCTTAATTACTGGGCCTACTATCATTGGAGAGGCCACAGATGTTGCTATCATTATTACATCATCTAGAAYGTTGATATTTGTGATGACATCACAAAGATACATCTATCCTGATTTACCTCTATGACATGAGCATTTACCATGGCAACGGATGGTGTAAACATTCCAATGTTACGCCATCCAGGCACAAATCAGATTCCATTTATTTCTGGACTGCTACCAACACTATCTRCTACTAGCTGCAAACACCTGCGAAATATTCAACCAAATCTATTCTATTTTATTGTACTCTATTTTTGGTACATTATATATTTCCTCATATTATTTGTTTTATTTGCTGCTTATTTCTATATATATATATTGTTTGTATAGTATTTTGTATTGCTTTAGGTCTTGACGATGAAGGGGAGGTCACGGAGGCTGGCAGTCTCTAAAGTGAGTGTCAAGTTTCTGTATTTTACTTCATGTATTTGATGTACTTTGTGCATTTGACCGTTTATAAACATCCATGATATTATTAGACTAATGGTAACAAGTCCGTCATCATGGAAAGGTATAATGTTGTTAGTAGATCTGGGTTCAAAGAGGCCTAGTATTTGAAATCTTCAAAAATATATAATACTTTGAGCGTTTGCTCAAGCCTGTCTGAGGTGCCGGATGGGCAGGGTCCACACTTTTGGGAGTATTCCATTGGTTCCAATGTGCCAGGCAAGCTCAATCAAGCACAGATTTTAAACTCAGGTCTAGTTGTTAGATAGAATTAGAATACAGAGAACCTGTAGAACGAATCATTCTTATTCTATCTTACTACAACTATCAACCCATAGAATTAGAATGATTCATTCTATGGGTTCTATTCATTCTAATTCTATAACACTACAACTAACAACCTATATAACTACAATAATTCATTCTAATTCTATATTCTATCACACTACACTTCATTCTCTTGGTTTATTCTATGGGTTGTTAGTTGTAGTGGGTTCAGACCTGGGTTCAGGACCTTGTGCTCGATTGAGCTTTCCTGGCTCAATAGACCAATAGAATAGTCCCAAAACRGTAAACCCAACCCATTTAGCACTCCAAGCAGTATAGAGCAACGCTCAAGCTATTTGAAAKATTTCAAATAGTATTTGAACCCAGGTCTGAGTGGGTCATCATGACCAGCGACTGACTGTTGGGCTGAGATGGTCTGTAAAATGAACATGTACTCTCTTACTGACTTACGGAGTGTCATTCTTACAGACTGTCCTTCAGCTCAAAGCCATGGAGGAGGATAAGAARAGGKYGGAGTMCAACMAGAAGAAGGAGGAGGAGTTAAGGWGGATGSAGGAGGAGTTTAAGAGGAGGGAGGAGGTAATGGAGAAGAGGGAGGAGCAGGTGGAGAGAAAAGTGGAGTGAGAAGGGGAGGAGCAGGTGATGTGGAAAGGAGGGAGTAGCGGAGGAGAAAAATGGCGTGAAGGAAGAGGAAGAAGGTGGCGGAGAGAGGAAGGAGTGGCGGAGAGAGGAAGAAGGTGGCGGAGGAGAGAAGAAGTGGCGAGGAGAGGAAGAAGGTGGCGGAGGAGAAAAAGGGTGAAGGAGGAGAGGAAGAAGGTGGTGGAGAGAGGAAAAGGTGCGGAGGAGAGGAAGAAGGTGCGGAGGAGAGGAAGGAGTGGCGAGGAGAGGAAGGAGGGTGGCGGAGGAAGGAAGGAGAAGTGCGGAGAAGAGGAAGAGGGAGGTGGCAAGGAAGGTGGTGGCGGAAGAGAAGGTGGTGGCGAGAGAGGAAGGAGGTGGAGGTGGCAAGGAAGGAGGTGGCGGAGGAGAGGAAGGTGGAGGTGGCAAGGAGGGAAGTGGAGAAGAGGGAGATGCAGGTGGAGAAGATGGAGAAGACTGCAGGGAGAGAAGGGAAGACTGAGAAGAGAGAGGCGGCAGATCGTTCTGAAAAGCGAGTGGCTGATGGAAGAGAGGATGGCTGTCAGGGAGGAGAAGGAGAATGTTCAGAACTGGGCAGATGAAGTGAAGGTGAAGGTGGAGGAGGTGGAGGTGAAGGGAGAGGAGGTGGAGAGGGTGAGAGCGCAGCTGACAAAAGAGAAAGAGTTGACAGAGGGAAAGATAAGGAAGATGGAGAAGGAGAGGCTGAGGAAGGCGAGGAAAGAGGTGGAAAGAAACAGAGTGCAGATGGAGAGAGAGAGGATGGAAATGAATAGACTGGGACAGGAGTCAATGTTGAAGAGATGGAGAGAGGAGGACTCTGGCAAATCAAGCCAAACTCCTGGACATAAAGAAAAGAGAGATAGAGACGAGAGAAAAGGACATCGCAGACAAGGAGTGGATGAGGAAGGAGTTGGAGAGGAGGAAGGAGGAGCAAGAGGCATTGGTGAATGAGAGACAGAGGCTGGTGAGTAGGATGGTCGAGAATGAAAGAGAAATGAAATCCTACAGGGGAAGTTGCTATGTAGCATTAAGGCGAGGAGTAGAACATTGTATAGCCCTAACCCAACACATAACCAATAAACTAACAATGGACTGTAACCCCTCACCTTTGATCCTAGGATTAACCTAACCCCCTTATGTCCTGTTTTTATTTTGTTGCAGCTCTCAATGGGTCGTTGTACCCCCCTCCTCTTCACCCGTAGGCCCCCTAGGGGGACCCCCCTCCAGCAGGTGTGAAACCTCCTGTCCTCTCCTCACCTATCCTCCCATGCCCTCCCCTCTCCTCCCACCCCCTCCCCTCTCRTCTTCCCATCCAAAATAAACATGCATATTTTCATTGAACATTTTGTTTGCGATTACTTTGAAATAGATTGTTGGTCTAGATAGATCTACTGTATATTCTAGTTAGATGTCTAGTAAGTGGGTCTAGATATACAATATAGACAGTGTTTGGGAAATATACTCTGAAGATATAGTTTACCAAGCTACCAAATACTGCACACTGGAATAAGTTAAGCTACACTAAATCTACCCTTAATAAAAAATATAGTTTACTTAACTCAAGTTACTAAATCTGAAATTGCAAGAACAGATCACTCTGGAGTCCTACTTTAACAGGGTGTGTAATTTAGTCTATTAAACACAAAAAAATGTGTTTCAAGTGAGAAATAGGCAGGTCTGTTGCTGAAAAAGAAAGGAAAGTCTTGCCAACAACCTTATATTTTTTAAGTAGTGTATATTTCCAGTAGTTAGCTACACCACTACATGGCAAAAAAGTAATTAACTACTGAAAACACTAACAAGCTACTTTAAAATGTGGTTAAATTACTAGTTACACTACATGTAGTTCACTACTCCCCAACACTGAATATAGATGTCTAGTTGGTCTAGAACTAAATTCTAGTTAGGTGACTACAGCCTGACATATCATTAGTGTCAATAGCAACAAGTCTAAATATGAATAACCAAAACATATACAGTAGGCTTTGTATATTCTGTTGAGAGTGATTCTGGTGGGATGTCTCTTTTAAAATATTTCAAAATGAAGTGACACTTTTACACTGTAACTCTAATAGAACTAACTTTTTTTTGAACGTACCGCTTTGACACAAAGACAACCGAAATGGCGGTGACGATTAAAGTATAGTGAGTTCTGTGACTGAAAAAAAAATACAGTTGAAAAGACTCAAACAGAAACAGCCGGCTAAGAGAACAGTCTGAGAGGAGGGTAAACACACAGGCACGCCCACATACAAAATAAACATTATTTCCCTCCTTCTCCGACCTGCCAATAATACACACAGACACTCCTCTAGTAATCTTGTATCAAATCAAATTCAATGGAATTAGATTAATTGAGAGTCTGTGACAGTAAAGACCAAATAAATGACAATGTGCAGTAAACGTTACGGAAACCTTCTAATTCTTTCCAACTCTCTCCTACCCTCCCTCTACACGGAGTGTACAAAACATTAAGGACACCTTGTATATGGAAAGACAATGTTAAATCAAGAATAGTCTGATGAGTGACAATATTAGCCTATCACTTGTGAATGATGCCCAGCTTAAGGCAAGAAACAGTGTCTCCCTTTTTTATTTGCAACTTCTTAAAATCATAGTCACACACCTCATGTAGCCTAGACCATAGGCCTATATGTTATGATAAGGYTTGTATCAAGACACTAAAGTGGCCTAATAACTTCTTAAAATGAAGCACATTAATCTGCTTTACAACGGGTGTGGAGCCTAACTGGCATACACATTGCAGCACGTGAGATTCAAGTTGAGGGAATAACTTTTTCACCATAAAAATGCACCTTTATAATAAWAGCATTACATGCATAATCGCACTTGCGGTCAGTATTGAGAATGGTGATTTCCAGCTAATGGAAAATTCATACTTATAGCCTACTGCCGTGTGCACATTGCTGCGCTTATAATGTGAAGAAATWGCCTAATAGTTTATCAACATTTTAAACTAAATGTTCTGATCTGTTGCGTCAGGCTCATTGCTTAAAACAGGWATTTTTTATTCTAGTGCTTGTATTAATTAGGGATCTATTGCRTCCCACAATTGTCTCAGACTATGTTTGGAATATTTATTTCTTGCACAGACTAGGTCAACTTTTGTACTATGGGGGATAGTAGATGGACATAGGCTAGTGCTTTGCTGTTCATTAGGCATAATCATCTTGGTGGCTGACRAAAAGTAAATGTGGACAGGTCTTCCAATATCTTCAATATGCTCCTCGGAATTAGATAAGGATGTGTGCAGTTGCATCCCCCGATGTGTCTGTCTTCACTTGTAGCCTGTGAGAAAGACCCAATCACGTGATGGAGAGCCATGTGAGTAAGAGGTGCTTCGGCACGCAGCAGGGAGATGGGAATTATAATTATTATATTCAGCCCAAGGGCACAATGGCCACAAAAGGCATGGACCTTTTTAGGGGGCATTACGGCCACACAAAAGGGAAGCAGCTGGGAAATTTGAGGCACTATCAAGTGCTTGTTAGATTGTGAATGAGAGACTGATGAAGTGTGTACAGCCTGCCATAAAAAACAAAGCAGAGCTCATGCCTTTCATGCAACTTTTTTCAAATCATCATTAGAGTCGAGTCATGAAGCCTTAGAATGTATTAAAAATCAAAACATATAGCCCAACATTTGTATCACAACTAAAGTTACATAAACAACTCTAAATTAAGCATATAGGAGTATCTGTTTCTTTGTTAACCGCTCCACACAGAATATAGCCGCATGTGCGCACTCCCTGAAATCTTTCGGGGGGGAAATATAATTTCTATTTTATTCAGGTATTTTCAATTTTATTCTTCATACTACAAAATGATATAAAATACTGCCACGGAATTCTAAGCAAATCTTGTCTGCTAAATGAACTAGTGTAGCCCACAGTCATATGGCATAGACAGATCAGGACAACTCAGAGTATGCTATTCTGTTCTTCTGAAATAGAAAACATTTTATTCATATCATGTTTCTTTAGACCTGTCTAAAATAAATAATGGATTTATTGTGACGGTGTAGCCTATATTACATGGATTAATTAGACTTAAAATGTAGATGTTCCAAAGGTCTGCATCAGTGGCTTTTAGGCTATGCGTGGAAGCTAGGAGAAGMTAAATGTGTTTATGGTAATTAACGGTCAATTACCATGAGACCRKCAGTTATTTGCTTGACAATCACCGGCTGACAAAATTTCATGACCGCCACAGCCCTATGCCTGGCCAATACTAACATACCCCGTTCAAAGGCACTTAAATCTTTYGTCTTGCCCAGTCACCCTCTGAATGACACATGTACACAATCCATGTCTCAATTGTCTCAAGGCTTAAAAATTGTTCTTTAAAATTGTCTCATCCCCTTCATCTACACTGATTGAAGTGGATTTAACASGTGAYATCAATAAGGGATCATAGCTTTCACCTGGATTCACCTGGTCAATCTATGTCATTRAAAGAGCAGGTGTCCTTAATGTTTTGTACACTCAGTATATATCTCMTGTGGCTCTTGTCCACACTTTCACCCAACTCCATCCCTGCCTCCCATTCTCTCTGTCCCTCTCTCTACACTCCCTCCCTCATTCCTTCTCTCCTTGTTTTATAGTGTCTCTCATTGCTATTGTTTACACTCTCACCCTACCCCACAGTCCACCCGCCCCCCTCTCTCTCCCACCATTCCTCTTACATTTACATTTAAGTCATTTAGCAGACGCTCTTATCCAGAGCGACTTACAAATTGGTGCATTCACCTTATGATATCCAGTGGAACAACCACTTTACAATAGTGCATCTAACTCTTTTAAGGGGGAGGGGGGGGTTAGAAGGATTACTTTATCCTATCCTAGGTATTCCTTAAAGAGGTACCAAGTAGTATAAGTTGAGAGACTTGTCTATGTTGTCACCCTATTGGGCAGGAGGTAGCCTAGTGGTTATAGCGTTGGGTGAGTAATCGAAAGGTCGCTGGTTTGAATACCTGAGCCGACAAAGTGAAAATCTGTCGATTGCATGCCTATGTGTGTTTGCATGCATGCTTGTGTCTCCGTGTGTGTGTGTGTGTGTTGAGCCTCCCATACCCTCTCTCAACACTCTTCCTCTCCTTCCCATCCCCTCCTTTCCTCCCTCCCTCCTTCCCTCTCTAGAGAATAATACATAATAATAAAGTAGCACTCTGCTCTTTCACTATCTTCCACTCTGTCTATGCTGTCAGCCTATTGCGTTGTTGCTTCCCATTCCCTCCCTCCCTCCCTCCCTCCCTCCCTCCCTTTCCTTACCGAGTAGTGTCTCTTGCGGGTCTTGTCCACGCACTTGCCCTGGAGGCAGATGCGACCCTTGCCACACGGCGTGCCCTCCACAGCGGGCAGCTTCTTGGTCAGGCACACCATCTGCCCCTGGCGTATCACTGCGCACCACAGGCGGGCGCACACGTCCATGCCCGGGCAGACCGTGTACTCAGGTCCAAACGCCAGGCGGCATTGGCGCACAGCGTCGTAGCTCTGGCCGGGCAGCTCCTCTGAGCCGAGCAGGGGCTGGCGAGGGGGGTCCAGGAGACACTCGGCTGTAGAGGGGGAGAGGGGTGGACATGGTCCAATGCCAAAGGCTGTTTGTCTGGTTTGTCAATCCTCCGATCATTCTAATCTGCCACTCGATAGGTGTGAAGGGACATTGGATTATATTTGGCAAAGACAACAGCACATGAACTATGTACAGTAGGTGAGCCCAACCCTCATTGTTTAACCAAGTAAGTCATTGAGGTATTCGCCTGACTTTTAAAATAAAGACTTGGTTACTTCCCTAACCATTAGTTCAGGGCTAGTCAACTCTAGGCCTGGAGTGCCAAAATACTTTCATTCTCTCCTCTCCGCTCTCCTCTTCTCACCCCCCTCTATCCTATCCTGACATTCTTCCCTGCTCTCCCCCAGTCTTCATTTCTTACCGTTGCCATCGTCAAAGAAGTCAGTGATGGTAGCTGAGGTGCAGCGGCTCCAGGGTTTGGAGGCGTCGATGGAGGTCAGGATGGACGACATSAGACGCTTGTCCGCGCTGGCCCCGAAACGCTCTTCGCAGAACTTGGAGTCGTCGTGAGACAGGCCCAGCAAGTGACCTTTGGTTCACAGACAGAGAGACGGACAGGCAGGCAGACAGATATACAAATCATTTTTTGGGGGGTGTTACACAGCGAGTATTGTGTTCTTGAGAGTGTGTATTTGTATTTGTATTTATGAAGAATCTCTTCCTGGAGTCCAAAAAGAAATAAAACAGTACAACATACAACACATTATTACACCACGACTCTACCATCACATATCTACAATACAAAACGTATCATACCACAACACAACAATATTACAACATTACAATGTACGTGTGTTAGCGTGTGTTTGTGTCTCTTCAGTCAGCTTCGTTCCATAACCTGTAGTTGTATCTGTTTTCCAAATCAGATTTGACTGGAACAGAGATCCATGTAGTCATGGTTCTATGTAGTACTGTGTGTTTTCCAGATTCTGCTCTGGATTTGGGGACTGCGAAGAGACCTCAGGTGACAGTGATAGCAATAGAGTTTTGATGTGTGTTTGCATGTGCTTACGTACATGAAACAAACGTGTGGGAATGTGAGTGTGTATGCATGTACTGGCAGGTAATTRAGTGTGTGTGTGTCTGTTTGTATGCAGGCGTGTGAGCGGTGCCCACCTATCTCGTGTGCCACGGTGAAGGCGGCATGGAGTCCGTCGTCCTCTATGACGGCACAGCTCCTCTCTGGTGWACAGATGGTGCCAACGTCGGCCATGCCCAGTGTGTCACACGAGTGGTGCCCACACAGGTCCTATACAGGGGGCACAAGCAAACAGGTTCGTGGAAAGGGTGATATTACATAAAAATACCTGCCTGCACATTATAAATATTGCTTTACTTTGTCCATCACCTGAGATTGAATGTATGTATCATGTTAAATGTTGATTTTAAAGTTAGTGTAAAGTAAGGGCACACACATATACTGTAGAACTCACACATACACATCAAAACACAGACAATGCARGGACAAGCTGGATAGTTTACAGATGAGAAATGAGAGAAGATCAGACTTTGTTTTGACCCATATTTTGATGCTATTCAGTTCTCTATTTCTGCTCTTTCTTTCCTCTCTCTGTTCTCTTTCTCTCTCCAATCCTTGTTTCTCGCGCGCTCTCTCTCTCTCTCTCTTAGATACAGAGCACTGTGTATTGACCAGTGTTCCAGCTCCCACACAGATCTATACAGATGATGCCCAGAAGGCTTGAAGCTACTCTGCTGTGTAAAGGAATCAATCAGTCAATCAAACACTGTGTCCCTATGCCACCGACTGTCTCGTTCTCCGAAACACACACACACACACGGAGAAACAAGCATGCATGCACACACACATAGGCATGCAAGTATGCACACACAAACACACACACTCTCACAGTATACATACAGTGTGTACATTATTAACTGTAAAAGTGCACGTGTCATCTATGAATGAGATAAGGGCGGACACACACACACTCCTCTCCACCCACCACCCCAGGCTCCCCTCCCACACACACCCTGGGGACAGGATGAATTCCCTGTTAAGTGATGTTGACAGGCCCGCTGTGCCATGTGTGAGAGACTCTCTGGGGTGTGTATTTACTCGTCTCGGATGAAACACTTTAGGAACAAGCCCGTCTATGTTCTGTTCTGGGCTCTCCAACACATGACCAACAGGGGGGAACGCCTCATACACTCACTCCAGACACAAACTCTGGCAGTGTCCGAAATGACACCCTATTCCCTACATAGTGCACTACTTTTGACCAGGGTCCATAGGGCCATCAGTGCCATTTCGGCCGTAGCCCTAGTGTGGTACCCTATTTACCCTATATAGTGAACTACTTAGGGCTCTGGTCAAAAATAATGCACTATGTAGGGAATAGGGTGCCATTTTGGACACCTTTTTTCTTTAGACAGAGACTCTTCAAAGAGAAAGTCCCCTACATACTAAAGGAGAGATAAAAACAGTCAAATACAGTCCAGTCTGATTCCATTCCACTAAATGCATTGTGTTGGTCATTGTTAAGATTTCTCCCCCTGATGTGTGTGTAGATGGGAGAGAATAGACATGACATGTTTTGAACTCCTTGTTGTCACTATCAGATGAACTAGCCAATCGGGAGGAACAATGGAGAAAGGGTTAATCTCCCTAGCCAATCGGGAGGGACATTGTAGAAACCAACATGTTCACCATAGATGTGTTGGTTTTCCTGTTTCTTACTTACTAGCTGTCCCTGTCTCTCTTTCTCTCTCACTTTCACTCTCTTTTGTTCACCTGAACTTGTTGTCCCTAACTCTCTCTGCCCACTGCCCTTACACTCTGTCCCCGTCTCTCTCATGTTCCCTCTGTCTCTCTCACTTTCACTCTGTCCGTCTCTCTTTTCTTCTCCTCTCCCTCCCGCTCTCCAGTGCGTTTCCAGCTTGGTATTTCCCTTTTATCCTAAGGGGCTTTCACAGACATATGAGAGGGTGAGCGAGAGAAAGAAAGAAAGAGGGCGGGTGAGAAAGCGAGAGCAAGAGAAATACAGTTATGGAATCAGACACCTGGGGAAAGGGATGGGAGGATGGAGGAAATTAAACGAGAGGAGGAAAGAATGGAGGGAATGGGCCGTTATGGAAACATTGAGAAAAACAACCTCCGGTGGAAAGGTATTTAGGTCAGTAGACGATCATATAAGAAGMCTGAGTGTGTGTGTGTCTGTGTGTGAGAAAGAGAGCCAGGGTGTGTTTGTGTTTGCCTGTACATGTACATGTGTACGTGTGTGTGTGTTTGTGTGTGAGTCTCGGGTCAACCGGGGAACACACCCTGGCTGCGTTCGAAAAACACACTGCCACTCTGAGTAAAGGAGAGYGTCAATCACAGACACACACTGTCAGTTTGTGGCATTAGCGCGCATGCACACACACCGCTAATACTGTATCGTGGAGAGAGTCCAGAGAGACTAACCACAACAACTTGTCACTCAAAAATCAGCGTCAACAATGTAAGTGTCAACTAACCGTGAAATGAATGGCCTGCCAATCATCGGTGAGAGTGACATTAGCCTATTAAATGGCAATCGTACTAGGCTAGAGCCCACCCTTAAAAGTTTTCCTGGTCAGGCCCTGACAAAACTCCTGGCCCAGTGACCTATGTCACACATCTAAGAGGCTACCTTCATCCAATAACCTGGTAGTATCCTTCATATTCAACCATATCAGCCTATCAGAGAGACGGTGATCGTCATTCCAGAGGTAGGATGTAAAAAGGTTTCATCCTAGAGCAGCAATTCTACTCTGAGATGCCCGGTGAATATCATCCCAGACCTTAACTGCTAGCTGATCATTTCAGTTCATGGCGTTGTTTTGTCTACTAAACGAATCAGACAGCGACAGACAGACCCCCTTCCAAAACGTCCATATGTCCATACTCTATCATTCCTACTCCAGTGCACATGCGCACATTCTATCGTGTGCCGTGGAGAACTGAGTATGTACGCACGTGTATTATTCGATTTGAGCAGAGTATGTCCTATGTGCTCTCCCGTCGCTTCTTCTCCTCGCTCATGTTTGTTGTGTGTATGTGTGAGTGTGTGTGTATACTGTGTGTATGGTGTGTGTCTGCTTAAGGGGTGTGTGTGTGTGTGTGTGCATGTGTGCGAACATGCGCGCATGTGTTTAAGGTGTGTGTTTCCCGGTCCTCTCCTCCCATAGGTAGGCCTATATCTCCTCTATTTGTTATAAGACTGGGGTATTTCACAGGTCCTATATTTCATGCCTATATAAACTCGGCCATTCAACTTTCGACCCATCACTCGGTACACGTGACTGGTAAGGAACATCTTGTTACATGCCATAGCTGCCTAGGAAGAGTGTGCGATAGGCTACTCTGCCTCACAGATTATGAATTCACTTTTCAGACCCGGCAACTGCATAAGGTGGTTGTGTGTTTTGTATATAAAGTGACAATGACCTAGGTGTTAWTGGTTTGAGCAAAGCCACGGGGCTGCGCCCCAACTGTTGGTCTGTTTGTCTGGTGAAACTAACAGGGACATCTGCAGGGTACTGTACTTTAACATAGAGACATCAATAATTGAACTTCTCATTATGAATAAGAGGGCGGATCTGATCCTAGATCWGTAGTCCTACTTTGGGACGTTTGGCGAATACGTGCCCTTAACCTTCGACAGACACGTAACCTTCAGCAAAAACGGAGATGTAGCCTAATGTTTCTATGCTTTCTTTGCTCTCTGCAGTCACACTTGTCTCGTTCTCAGAGTCCTCGCTCTGTCCCGCTCTCCCCGTCTCTTCCTCAGAGTAAACACCCAATCTTGCTCCCTCTCCCTCTCTCTCTATCACTCTAACCCCCGCTATCTTTCTCTCTCTACCTCTCTCTCTGGCAACAAGGAAACCTTAAACACGTATGTCCTAGTGCATGAGGGAACAATCAAAGTAAGAGACTACAATAAACATGATMATCTCGAGGATGTAATATTTATGGTGAATATTTCCATGCTGCATATTCATGTAATTAATTATGTTTTCGTGGCTATTTCAAGTGGATTATTTCTGGGCTCTTTCTGTCTCTCATTATGTCAGGGTTCCTTAACTGGCGGCTCACGGGACAATTTTATTTGGCCTCCCAAGTTTTCTGAGCAGAAAACTCTAGTGTTTTTTTAAATTACATTTGCTATTGTTGGACATAGACTGTAAAAACACCAGCAAATCAACTCCAAGTGATTTCAATTTTGGAAATCTGTTTCAAAGTAYTCTCACACATAATTGAGAGATATATGTGATCGTATACAAATGTAAGCAAGGTTTGAAAGGATTATGTTTYAGTCAAATATTATATCTGTTTGGGCTTCTTGCRGTTCATTTGCAGTCTACAAATTATTTGTAATTATGTCCCGGCCCCCTGAACATCCGCTCCGGAAGAAAATAGGCCCGCGGCTGAATCTAGTCAATGATCCCTGCTCTATGTTCTGTCAGTAGAGAGCTCTTCTCCTCACAGTGAGGCTTTGTTTAATGTCCCGGTCCCTGGCGAGAGCAGTCATGCGTCGGGTCACACTGTGACGTAACACCTAATAATCACACACACACAGGCACGMACACACACAAGCGCATGCACGCACCCACAACTGCACAYGCATACAAATGACAAATGCATACACACACTGAGTCCCCTCAATGTGTCTCTTGTTCTGTCGCGGTGCGGCATGCACAGAGCCCGGTGACACTGGCACRAGGGTCAGCTCACTCAGGACCACGGGGRTGTTGGGACCGGAGTAATTGGACCCATGCATGAATAACCCCATGTTCCAATAAACTCCCCCCCTCTACGTCACCAAAGAATGGATGGGTCTTGTCTCTGACTGTGAGAATACAGTCTGCTGAGGGATTTGACTTCCATTGAATGAGCGTGACTCACCCAAGCTACGACATTAACTTCTTTGATGACAAGCTACAGCAATGAGAGACAAATGAATGGAAGGGTTGCGTTTTAAAGATACAGTGATCTGACACTACAGCCAATCATGGAATCAAGAGTTCAAATCCTATCGGCTGAGGGGGTTCACTGACCTTTGACCTTTTGATAAGTCATGACCCACTCCAAACACCTTGCAGGTGTTATCATGTTGTTATGCTATGGAGTTGTTACGTTGTTATTACCTGTCACTTGCCCCTGGGTAGTGCCAGYGCCAGGTATCTCCGTGCCCATTTTGCCAGCCACTGTGCCAACCATGCCACACAGAGGGAAAGCACTGCCAAGTGGGTGGGAAGTCCATGCCCATGCAGGTGGTGGTGGTAATAGTTGGCACRCCGTTGCTCTGCCTACCTACCAAGCCCAGGTATGCTCACGTGGCACTGCCAACAGGATCCACCAGGGCGCCGGGGCCAAAAAAAAGTAACCTCGGTATTCCCTGGTATTTGGAGCCGTCTCCAGCACACAAAAAACCTTGCATGACTTAGTTACACGTACCACAATCCTGAGGSAAGAAAGATACCTGACACCTCAACCACAGCCGACGGACCAAGAAACCACACCAGAGGGGTGAAAAATGCAGAGATTTTAGTGGGTTTGAGATGTGTGTGTGTGTTAAACGCAGGCAGATCGCTCAAGATTGACTTAGAAATTGGAGGTCTGTCCATGTCCTCAGGACATCCGGAAATACCTTCACAACCGGCCACTAGGGGCAACAGTGAGCACTATTACCATCATAATCCCATGATTTGGATCCGTAGGTCATATATTCAATCCCTGTGGTAGACACAMATTTTWATTGTTTTTATTTWATTTACTTTTAACCCTTAACCATTCGGAATAAAGGCCTAAACTTTATGTTTTAACCCTATCCAAAACCGTAACCCTTAACTTCAAATGTTATGTTTGCAGAAATGAAAAGATGCTGAGCAGGAGGAGTCAACACAGTGTGCCAAAAACAATTAGAAATGTGATGTTTGGAGAAATGTGAATATAGGTCAGAATCTGAAGTCAAATTGGCAAAAGCATGAGCTCTTGTATAAAAGGAGTGTGGTCTTGGTCAATGTAGGCTATTGGTTTTCAGAGGGGTAACATAAAATGTCGAGAAGACGGCGCAGGAGAAGATGGCTGACATTTTACATTCTCCTAACCGATTGTGTTTTTATGTTCGTTTTTTTSTAACTTATTATTTTCACTTATTTTGTACATAATGTTGCTGCTACCGTCTCTTATGATCGAAAATAACTTCTGGACATCAGAACARCAATTACTCACCACGAACTGGCAGAAGCTTTTTCCTTTAACGAGTCCGACGAGCCTGATGTGAACGACATAYTGCTTTCCCGGGAACAGGYCCAAATCCCCGTCATTTGCGTGAAGAGACGAYGGAGAAAAAGAGGACGGAGGTTGGGCTCCCTTCTGAGAATTCGTAGGCGATCTAATAAACACCCCCCTGCCTTCCGTTCTACTAGCTAAAGTGCAATCATTGGAAAATAAAATATAGACGACCTACGAGGAAGATTAAACTCCCAACGGGACATTAAAAACTGTAATATCTTATGCTTCACGGAGTCGTAACTGAACGATGACATTATCAACATACAGCTGGCTGGTTATACGCTGTATCGGCAGGATAGAACAGCGGTGTCTAGTAAGACAAGGGGTGGCGGACTATGCATATATGTAAACAACAGCTGGTGCATGATATCTAAGGAAGTCTCAAGGTTTTGCTCGTCTGAGGTAGAGTATCGCATGATAAGCTGTAGACCACACTATCTACCTAGCGAGTATTTTTCGTAGCTGTCTGGAACTGCTGGAACTAAGAACGCACTCAATGAGCTGTATTCCGCCATAAGCAAACAGGAAAACGCTCATCCAGAGGCGGCCCTCCTAGTGACCGGGGACTTTAATGCGGGGAAACTTAAATCCGTTTTACCTCATTTCTATCAGCATGTTAAATGTGCAACCAGAGGGGAAAAAAAACTTTAGACCACCTTTACTCCACACACAGAGACGCGTACAAAGCTCTCTCTCTCGCCCTCCATTTGGCAAATCTGACCATAATTCTATCCTCCTAATTCCTCCTAATTCCTGCTTACAAGCCAAAATTAAAGCAGGAAGCACCAGTGACTCGATCAATAAAAAAGTGGTCAGATGAAACAGATACAGCTACAGGACTGTTTTGCTAGCACAGACTGGAATATGTTCCGGGATTCTTCCTATGGCATGGCATTGAGGAGACACCACATCAGTCATTGCCTTCATCAATAAGTGCATYGATGATGTCGTCCCCACAGTGAACGTACGTACATACCCCAACCAGAAGCAATGGATTACAGGCAACAATCCGCAGTGAGCTAAATGCTAGAGCCGCCGTTTTCAAGGAGCGTGACTCTAACACGGAAGCTTGTAAGAAATCCTGCTATGCACTCCGACGAACCATCAAACAGGCAAAGTGTCAATACAGGACTAAGATCGAATCGTACTACACCGGCTCCGACGCTCGTCGGATGTGGCAGGGCTTGCAAACCATTACAGACTACAAAGGATGGCACAGCCGAGAGCTGCCCAGTGACACGAGCCTACCTGAGGTGTACTGCGAGCATGCGCTGACCTATCTGCCTACCGACCCGTAGCACTCACGTCTGTAGCCATGAAGTGCTTTGAGGCTGGCAATGGCTCACATCAACACCATTATCCCAGAAACCCTAGACCCACTCCAATTTGCATACCACCCACACAGATCCACAGATGACGCAATTGCACTCCACACTGCCATTTCCCACCTGGACAAAAGGAACACCTATGCGAAAATKCCATTCATTGACTACAGCTCAGCGTTCAACACCATAGTGCCCTCAAAGCTCATCAATAAGCTAAGGACCCTGGGACTAAACACCTCCCTCTGCAACTTGATCCTGGACTTCCTGACGGGCCGCCCCTAGGTGGTAAGGGTAGGTAACAACACATCCGCCACGCTGATCCTCAACACAGGGGCCCCTCAGGGGTGCATGCTCAGTCCCCTCCTGTACTCCMTGTYCACTCATGACTGCACGRCCAGGCACGACTCCAACACCATCATTAAGTTTGCYGATSACACAACAGTGGTAGATCATGATCACCGACAACAACGAGACAGCCAATAGAGAGGAGGTCAAAGACCTGGTCCATGTGGTGCCAGGACAACAAYCTCTCCCTCAACGTGATCAAGACGAAGGAGATGACTGTGGACTACAGGAAAAGGAGGACCGAGCACGCCCCCATTCTCATCGACGGGGCTGTAGTGGCGCAGGTTGAGAGYTTCAAGTTCCTTGGGGTCCACATCACCAACATGGTCCAAGCACACCAAGACAGTCATGAAGAGAACACGACAAAACCTATTCCCCCTCAGGAGACTGAAAATATTTGGCATGGGTCCTCAGATCCTCAAAGTTCTACAGCTGCACCATCGAGAGCATCCTGACTGGTTGCATCACTGCCAGGTATGGCAACTGCTCRGCCTCCGACCGGAAGGCACTACAGAGGGTAGTGAGTACGGCCCAGTACATCACTGGGGCCAAGCTTCCTGCCATCCAGGCGGTGTCAGAGGAAGGCCGTAAAAATTGTCAAAAGACTCCAGCCACCCTAATCATAGACTGTTCTCTCTGCTACCGCATGGCAAGCGGTACTGGAGCGCCAAGTCTAGGTACAAGTGGCTTCTAAACAGCTTCTATCCAACAAGCCATAAGA
>NC_036852.1:10621855-10632258 GCF_002910315.2 Salvelinus sp. IW2-2015
GGGGCTGCCGTGGAGGCTTGTCAAAAACGTCAAGTTCCTCAGCGTACACATCTCAGAGGAGTGGAAATGGCCAAACCACATGGTCACCGTGGTGAAGAAGACACGACAGCGACTATTAACATCAGGATTCTGAAGAAATTCCTCCCGCACACAAAGAGAAACACGTTTTCTCAGCATGTGAATACACACACGCTTTTTGAGACAGTTGAACTGTGAGAACTTCTATTCTGAAAATGCCATAAATTATCCATCTCTACAGTTGTACAGTTAAGACTTCAGACACTCTCCAGCCCACTGTTACAGTTGCCCTTCAATTATTAAAAGAGCCACACTTAGGAAGTTTAAAAATAACAGACAAGTGTTAAATACACGCATTCGAATGCTGAGATAAAGAGTGCTGTTTTCTATTTGGCCTACTATTAAATAAAAAAAGGTAACCTTTATTTAACTATAACAAGAGGCGGGAGCTTATGAGTTGTGGTGGTGGCTGGTGTTGTTGTTTATTGTTGACATTGTGTGGCTGCTAGTAGTGATGATGTCACGCTTGAGTGAATTGAGCTCCAATAGAGCCACACATCACCAGAGTGAATGCCACTGCTCCCAGCACACAATAGCCGTTATTCTGTACAGAGTAGGCTAAACCGCGAGGCGACTGGGGTAGCTGGAGCGTTGTAGCACAGCGCTGGTTTTCCATAGCAGTCCATAGAGTGACTCAATGACAAGCACATCCATGTGACTGTAAATGACAGCACGTTTTGTTATATCTCCTTCCAAAACACGAGTGTCTTTTTTTTTTTATCTCACAAAGGAAGAAGATTTTGAGGATGACCCCTTCGAATTGAACCTTGCGCGCGCTCATATTTAGACTACACACACGCTCGCGCGCTTTAAAAAGCAGCACAGACCAATGCCACGCTCTTTCTGTCCCAACTAGTGGGAATGCTGAAGATATGGGTGACTATTGAAAAATGCTGATTGTTCTAGTCCTCCTTTACTCTCCTGTTTGCGTCTCGGGCGCCGGGGACAGGACCAAAAAGTGGAGTTGGGTGGGGCGGCAGACTCGGGAAGCCTCCAGCACTTGACTTTGCTTTGATTTCTGCAGACACGAGAAACGCAGCAGGGAGAGAGACGAGGGGGTGGAGTGGCGAGTGAGTGCAAAGGGGCAGGACTTTTTCTCTCTCCTCTATTAAGAGGAACTTTTGTGTTTTGTTCTCCAAGTTCAGCTCGGTCCTCAAGCCGGTTCTCCGCTGCTCTTTCTTCCATCTTCGCTATTTTCTTCCATCCCTCCGATTCCTTAATTTTTCTGCGTTTTTACACTTTTCATTGCAATTCTGGATATCGAGATCATGCGCATTCAAATGGGACCTGTTCTGAAATTGTTTTTCTTCGTTTTCATTATTGTTTTAGTTGGAATATAAATGTTTCGCCCGTGCACTGCTTGTTTTGGGTAAAGATGACCCGTGTCTTTTGTGCTTTTGCTGGAGTCATGTTGGTGTTTCGCATTCTTTTGCTGTGCATCGTGGAGATGCATACTGACTGCGATGCTGTGCTCGCCGCCGGTCTCACCACTTTCAGGATTTCGCTCCACTGCACAAGAGGTGTTGTACGGACCGTCGATCGGATTTACCATGGGGGTGGAAGGGTTGGTTACCTACTCTACATGGATGGGAGAAGGTTTCAGTTAGATATGGAGAGGGATGAGTCAATTTTGTCAATCACACCAGTCCAAAATATGTGATGGGCCCTGATGGGGGCGAGAAGCGCCGCCGCCCTCTGCACCGGAGTGTGTTTACCGGGAATGTGGACTCCAACCCCGAGTCCCTGGCGGTTTTCACGCCTCTGTGGTGGGGTCTAGAGGGATTTTTTCGCTCTTGAAACACGCACGCTACACAATCACACTTCTCATCCGAACCAAGGGACACGATAACGACGTGCGTTCGCTGGTTGACAAGGATGCGGAGAGCGCGCTCCACTACTTCACGCGGGAGAGCTTCAGCTTCGAAGCCATGCCTGTGAGCGAGAGCTGGGGACCAAGGAAGGGCGCGGGCGCATGGATGCATCGAGGAAACACCGGCGTAAGGGTCGAGGAACGGGAAACGCGACCGCATGGTGTCACCCTGGACAGGGGCGAGGAGCGCAGCAGAGCGCAAGGCAGAAGATGGTGGACACAGTTGTCCAAACCTGCCTCTCCACCCTCACTGGGAAGTCGGCGCAAGAGGTCGGTTTCGCGCGCAAGGCACGTGGAGCTCCTGCTGGTCGCCGAGAGTCCATGTCCAAGAAGTACGCAAGGACCTGCACCACTACCTGCTCACGCTGCCTCCATCGCTTCCAAGTTGTACGGCCATGCCAGCATCGAGAATCCCATCCGTCTGTCCGTGTGAAGGTGACCATGGTCACGGAGAAGGAGAAGGGGCTGGAGGTGTCCAAGAACGCAGCCGCCACCTCAAGAGCTTCTGCAAGTGGCAGAACCAGCAGAACCCACTGGACGATGACAACCAGCACCACCACGACGCCGCCATCCCTCTTCACCAGGCAGGAACAAACAAAACAAAACCACAGAGTCCGACTCTCACCCCCCCCCACCCCCCCCACCCCCCTCACTTTGGCTGACAAAACACATACCACTGCGCGCCAGTCCATCCTTCCCACTCACTGGACTAGAGCGCATTTTCACACTGAGGTGTTACGCCAAGCATGACGTCGGTGTGTGTTGTTGTTATGGTACTGCTTGCGTGACAGACCGTTTCTCGTACTCCTACCTGTTATTCGGGGGAGTCATTTGGCCCTAACTATGTATTTACATTGTTTTTATCAAGCAGAAATCTGCTTCGGTTTAGTGTTTCCAATTTGAGTGATTGTGCGTCACTCTCTCTATTTCTCTCTGTCTGTCAGCCTCCCTCCTCTGTGTGGGCTCTCGCGCGTGTCTTATAAACAACCTTAAAAAATTGCGTTTCCTCCGCTGGTGTTTTTATGGGCAGCCTCCTGTCTGACTCTCCCAGTCCCCTGACAACCAATGTCTCGAGCCCGTGTGATCTATCGCACCCGCTGCGCACGCACATTCTTTCACGGTTGAAGGGATGTAGTTGAAATCAGCTGCTGGTTAGAGGTCAGAATGTTACTCTCAACTGGAAACCGCAGCCAGCCTTCAGCCTTAAGTTTTTTTTCCCTTAATTTCCTTCCCTTTTCTTTTTCTTTTCCCCCTCCTACATTTTTTTCTCTGAGCAGAGCTGGGACTGTCAAAAGCAAACACATACACTACCATTCAAAAGTTTGGGGTCACTTGAATTGTCTTTGTTTTTTAAAGAAAATCACGTTTTTTTGTCCATATAAATAACATCAATATTGATCAGAAATACAGTGTAGACATTGTTAATCTTGTAAATGACTATTGTGCTGGAAATGGCAGATTTTTTTATGGAGATATCTACAATAGCGCGCCAGAGGCCACTTATCAGCAAAGTCACTCCTGTGTTCCCAATAGCACGTTAGTGTGGCTAATCCAAGTTTATCATTTTAAAGGCTAATTGTCACTTAGAAAACCCTTTTGCAATTATGTTAGCACCGCTGAAAACTGTGTACTGACTAAAGAAGCAATAAAACTGGCCTTCTTTAGACTAGTTGAGTATCTGCGAGCATCAGCATTGTGAGTTTGATTTTTGGGCTCAAAATGGTCAGAAACAAAAACTTTCTTGTGAAACTCGTCAGTCTATTCTTGTTCTGAAAAATGAAGGCTATTCCATGCGAGAAATTGCCAAGAAACTGAAGATCTCGTACAATGCTGTGTACTACTCCCTTCACAGAACAGCGCAAACGGTCTCTAACCAGAATAGAAAGAGGAGTGGGAGGCCCGGTGCACAACTGAGCAAGAGGACACAGTACAATTAGAGGTCTAGTTTGAAAACGGACTCCTCACAAGTCCACTCAACTGGCAGCTTCATTAAATAGTAACCCGCAAAACACCAGTCTTAATCATTTCAAAACACCAGTCTTAATCATTATTTTTATTGGCCAGTCTGAGATATGGCTTTTTTTCTTTGCAACTCTGCCTGAAGGCCAGCATCCCGGAGTCGCCTCTTCACTGTTGACGTTGAGACTGGTGTTTTGTGGGTACTATTTAATGAAGCTGCCAGTTGAGGACGTGTGAGTGTCTTCTCACAACTAGACACTCTAATGTACTTGTCCTCTTGCTCAGTTTTGGACACGATTTTGCCGATTAAAAAAAATAAGATATTTTTAATTTTTTATATATTTTTACACCTTTTATTTAACCTTGGCAAATCAATTAAGAACACATTCTTATTTTCAATGACGGCCTAGGAATAGTAGGTTAACTGCCTTGTTCAGGGGCAGACCGACAGATTTTTACCATGTCAGCTCGGGGATTCAATCTTGCAACCTTACGGTTAACTAGTCCAACGCTCTAACCACCTGCCTCTCATTGCACTCCACGAGGAGCCTGCCTGTTACGCGAATGCAGTAAGAAGCCAAGGTAAGTTGCTAGCTAGCATTAAACTTATCTCATAAAAAACAATCAATCAATCATAATCACTAGTTAACATACACATGGTTGATGATATTACTAGTTTATCTAGCGTGTCCTGCGTTGCATAAAATCGATGCGGTGCGGATTGGCGAAAAGATACCTAACCATAAACATCAATGCCTTTCTTAAAATCAATACACAAGTATATATTTTTAAACCTGCATATTTAGTTCATATGCCTGCTAACACAAATGTTCTTTGTGTCACTTCTCTTGCAACAGAGTCAGGGTATATGCAGCAGTTGCCTGGCTCGTTGCGAACTGTGTGAAGACTATTTCTTTCTAACAAAGACAGCCAACTTCACCAAAACGGGGATGATTTAACAAAAGGCGCACTTTAAACGAACAAGTATTGTGACCAGATTACCTACACATAACATCAACGCTCTTCTTTAAATCAATAGACAGAAGTATATATTTTAAAACCTGCATATTTAGCTAAAAGAAATCCAGGTTAGCAGGCAATGTTAACCAGATTAAATTGTGTCACTTCTCTTGCGTTCATTGCACACAGTGTCAGGGTAATGCAACAGTTTGGACCGACCTGGCTCGTTGCGAACTAATTTGCCAGACTTTTACGTAATTATGACATAACATTGAAGGTTGTGCACTTGTAACAGGAATATTTAGCCACCCGTTAGATAAATACGGAAGGTTCTATTTCACTGAAGAATAAATCTTTTGTTTTCGAGATGATAGTTTCCGGATTTGACCGTATTAATGACCTAAGGCTCGTCTTTCTGTGTGTTATTATGTTATTAATTAAGTCTATGATTTGATAGAGCAGTCTGACTGAGCGATGGTAGGCACCAGGCAGGCTTATAAGCATTCATTCAAACAGCACTTTTGTGCGTTTTGCCAGCAGCTCAGCTGTTTATGACTTCAAGCCTATCAACTCCCGAGATTAGGCTGGTGTAACCGATGTGAATGGCTAGCTATTAGCGGCGGTGCGCCTAAAAGCGTTTCAAACGTCACTCGCTCTGAGACTTGGAGTAGTTGTTCCCTTGCTCTGCAAGGGCCCGCAGCCTTTGTTGGACGCATGGGTAAGCGCTGCTTCGAGGTGGATGTTGTCGATGTGTTCCTGTTTCGAGCCCAGGTAGGAGCGAGGAGAGGGACGGAAGCTACACTGTTACACTGGCAATACTAAAGTGCCTATAAGAACATCCAATAGTCAAAGGTATATGAAATACAAATCGGTATAGAGAGAATTAGTCCTATAATTCCTATAACAAACTACAACCTAAAACTTCTTACTTGGGGATATTGAAGACTCATGTTAAAAGGAACCACCAGCTTTCATATTTTTCATGTTCTGAAGCAAGGAACTTCAACGTTAGCTTTCTTACATGGCACATATTGCACTTTTCTTTCTCTCCAACACTTTGTTTTTGTATTATTTAAACCAAATTGAACATGTTTCATTATTTATTTGAGGCAAATTGATTTTATTGATGTATTTATTTAAGTTAAAATAAGTGTTGATTCAGTATTGTTGTAATTGTCATCATTACAAATACATTTTAAAAATCGTCCCGATTAATAGGTATTGGCTTTTTGGTCTCCAGTAAATCGCGGTATCGGTATCGGCGTTGAAAAATCATAAATCGGTCGACCTTTACTTCAGGATCCATGCGCCCGCGCCCTTCCTTGGTCCCACAGCTCTCGCTCACAGGCATGGCTTCGAAGCTGAAGCTCTCCCGCGTGAAGTAGTGGAGCGCGCTCTCCGCATCCTTGTCAACCAGCGAACGCACGTCGTTATCGTGTCCCTTGGTTCGGATGAGAAGTGTGATTGTGTAGCGTGCGTGTTTCAAAGCGAAAAATCCCTCTAGACCCCCACCACAGAGGCTGAAAACCGCCAGGGACTCGGGGTTGGAGTCCACRGTTCCCCGGTAAACACACTCCCGGTGCAGAGGCGCGGCGCMTTCTCCCGCCCCCATCAGGGCCATCACATATTTTGGACTGGAGTGATGTGACAAAATTGACTCATCCCTCTCCATATCTAACTGAAACCTTCTCCCATCCATGTAGAGTAGGTAACCAACCTTCCCACCCCCATGGTAAATCCGATCGACGGTCCGTACAACACCCTCTTGTGCAGGTGGAGCGAAAKCCCTGAAAGTGGTGAGACCGGCGGCGAGCACAGCATCGCAGTCAGTATGCATCTCCACGATGCACAGCAAAAGAATGCGAAACACCAACATGACTCCAGCAAAAGCACAAAAGACACGGGTCATCTTTACCCCAAAACAAGCAGTGCACGGCGAAACATTTATATTCCAACTAAAACARTAATGAAAACGAAGAACAAACAATTTTCAGAACAGGTCCCATTTGAATGCGCATGATCTCGATATCCAGAATTGCAATGAAAAGTGTAAAAACGCAGAAAAATTAAGGAATCGGARGGAATGGAAGAAAATAGCGAAGATGGAAGAAAGGAGCAGCGGAGAACACGGCTTGAGGACCGAGCTGAACTTGGAGAACAAAACACAAAAGTTTCCTCTTAATAGAGKAGAGAGAAAAAGTCCTGCCCCTTTGCACTCACTCGCCACTCCACCCCCCTCGTCTCTCTCCCTGCTGCGTTCTCGTGTCTGCMGAAATCAAAGCAAAGTCAAGTGCTGGAGGCTTCCCGAGTCTGCCGCCCCACCCAACTCCACTTTTTGGTCCTGTCCCCGGCGCCCGAGACGCAAACAGGAGAGTAAAGGAGGACTAGAACAATGCATTTTTCAATAGTCACCCATATCTTCAGCATTCCCACTAGTTGCGACAGAAAGAGCGTGGCAGTGCGTTTTTAAGCGCGCGAGCGTGTGTGTAGTCTAAATATGAGCGCGCGCAAGGGTTCAATTCGAAGGGGTCATCCCTCAAAATCTTCTTCCTTTGTGAGATAAAAAAAAAAGACACTCGTGTTTTGGAAGGAGATATAACAAAACGTGCTGTCATTTACAGTCACATGGAGTGCTATGTCATTTGCAGTCACTCTAGTGGACTTGCTATGGAAAACCAGCGCGTTGCTCAACGCTCCAGCTACCCCAGTCGCCCGCGGGTTAGCCTACTCTGTACAGAAAACGGCTATTGTGTGCTGGGAGCAGTGGCATTCACTCTGGTGATGTGTGCTCTATTGGAGCTCAATTTCACTCAAGCGTGACATCATCACTACTAGCAGCCACACAATGTCAACAAAAACAACAACACCAGCCACCACCACAACTCATAAGCTCCCGCTCTTTGTTATAGTTAAATAAAGGTTACCTTTTTTATTTATATGTAGGCCAAATAGAAAAACAGCACTCTTTATCTTCAGCATTCGAATGCGTGTGATTTAACACTTGTCTGGTATTTTTAAACTTCCTAAGGTGGCTCTTTTAATAATTGAAGGGGCATTTGTAACAGTGGGCTGTGGAGTGTCTGAAGTCAGAATTATACAACTGTGGAGATGGATAATTTATGGCATTTTCAGAATAGAAGTTCTCACAGTTCAACTGTCTCAAAAAGCGTGTGTGTGGTATGTCCTGTATTCACAGTGCTGAGAACACGTGTTTCTCTTTGTGTGCGGGAGGAATTTCTTCAGAATCCTGATGTTAAATAGTCGCTGTCGTGTCTTCTTCACCACGGTGACCATGTGGTTTGGCCATTTCCACTCCTCTGAGATGTGTACGCTGAGGAACTTGACGTTTTTGACCGCCTCCACGGCAGCCCCGTTGATGAGGATGGGGGCGTGGCCAGCTTGGTTCCTCCTGAAGTCCACAATCAGTTCCTTTGTTTTACTGATGTTGAGGGAGAGGTGGTTTACCTAGCACCATGCCATCAAAATGCCTACTTCCTCCCTGTAGGCCGTCTCGTCGTTTTTAGTAATCAGGCCTACTACTCTCGTGTCATCAGCGAACTTGATAATGGAGTGGGAACTGTGTGAGGCCATGCAGTCATGGGGTATACAAGGAGTACAGGAGGGGACTGAGGATGCACTCTTGTGGGGCACCCTTGTTAAGAATCAGAGTCAAAATCAAATCAAATTTTATTGGTCACATACACGTGTTTAGCAGATGTTATTGCAGGTGTAGCGAAATGCTTGTGCTTCTAGTTCCGACAGTGCAGCAATATCTAACATGTAATATCTAGCAATTTCACAACATATACCCTATACACACAAATCTAAGTAAAGGAATGGAATTAAGAATATATAAATATATGGATGAGCAATGTCAGAGCGGCATAGACTAAAATACAGTAGAATAGTATAGAATACAGTATATACATATGAGATGAGTAATGCAAGATATGGAAACATTATTAAAGTGAAATTATTCAAGTGACTAGTGTTCCATTTATTAAAGTGGCCAATGATTTCAAGTCTGTGTATGTAGACAGCAGCCTCTCTGGGCTGTTTAACAGTCTGATGGCCTTGAGAARCTGTTTTTCAGTCTCTCGGGCCCAGTTTTGACGCACCTTTACTGACCTCGCCTTCTGTATGATAACGGTGAGAACAGGCAGTGGCTCGGGTGGTTGTTGTCCTTGATTATCTTTTTGGCCTTCCTGTGACATCGGGTGCTGTAGGTGTCCTGGAGGGCAGGTAGTTTGCCCCCGGTGATGCGTTATGCAGACCGCACCACCCTCTGGAGAGTCCTGTGGTTGTGGGCGGTGCAGTTGCAGTTGCCGTACCAGGCAGTGATACAGCCCGACAGGATGCTCTCAATTGTGCATCTGTAAAAGTTTGTGAGGGTTTTAGGTAATAAGCCAAATTTCTTCAGCCTCCTGAGGTTGAAGACGGGCTGTTATGCCTTCTTCACCACACTGTCTGTGTGGGTGRACCATTTCAGTTTGTCAATAATGTGTACGCTGAGGAACTTAAAACTTTCCACCTTCTCCACTGCTGTCCCGATGATGKGGATCGGGGGGTGCTCCCTCTGCTGTTTCCTGAAGTCCACGATCATCGCCTTTGTTTTGTTGACGTTGAGTCAGAGGTTATTTTCCTGGCACYACACCCCCTGAGCCCTCACCTACTCTCTGTAGGCTGTCTCGTCGATGTTGCTAATCAAGCCTACTACTGTTGTGTCATCTGCAAACTTGATGATTGAGTTGGAGGCGTGCTTGACCACGCAGTCATGGGTGAACAGGGAGTATAGGAGGGGGCTGAGCACACACCCTTGTGGGGCCCCAGTGTTGAGGATCAGCGAAGTGGAGGTGTTGTTTCCTACCTTCACCATCTGGGGRCGACACGTCAGGAAGTCCAGGACCCAGTTGCACAGGGCGGGGTTCAGACCCAGGGCCTCGAGCTTAATGATGAGCTTGGAGGGTACTATGGTGTTGAATGCTGAGCTATAGTCAATAAACAGCATTCTTAGATAGGTATTCCTCTTGTCCAGATGGGATAGGGCAGTGTGATGGCGATTGCATCGTCAGTGGACCTATTGGTGTGGTAAGCGAATTGAAGTGGGTCTAGGCCTGACCGGTAAGGAAAGGTTATGTTGCTTACCTTCACCACCTGGTAGCGGCCCTTCATGAAGTCCAGGACCCAGTTGCATAGGGAGGAKTTCAGTCCCAGGTCTGTGAGGAGGGACTGTTTTGGGACTGTCAGTGTGTGTGTCTTGGCAATTGATTGTGTCTTCAGGGAAGTGTGTGTGTGCCAGGGGTGTCATGCCTGTGTGTTTGGAGAGAGCTGAGGCATACATAGCAGTCTAGGGCCAAACTCTCAAAGGGGAAGTGTGACTCCTCATGCGTCTCCAGCACTGTGTTTATTTGTTAGTTTACTGGTGGCTGAGTCACAGAACAGTGTTTTCCCATAGGAGCCATCAAAATACACAGAGAGGGAGGGAGATATGGAAACTTCCTTCTGTTTAGCTGTAAACACCCACGCAAGCACGCAC
>NC_036852.1:10638983-10649040 GCF_002910315.2 Salvelinus sp. IW2-2015
TTCTCCTTTTCATCCTTCTCTGTTTCAGAAGTGCGTAAAGCCCTGAAAGAAATGTATAGAAAAAAATCTCCTGGCCCTGATGAACTAGACCCCCGCTTCCTACACCTAGCTGCTGACATCATTGCTCCCCCTTAAACATGTATTTTTAACCTTACGCTTGACGTTAAGGAAATCCCCCAATTTATTGAAATCTGCTTTTGTACTGCCTCTCCTGAAAGGTGGAGATCCTTCGCTACTTGACAACTATCGTCCCATATCAAAATTGTCTGTACTATCAAAAGGTACTGGAGTCCTTAGTTCGCAGCTGAAGGCCTACCTCCACRAAAACAACATCTTAAATGGAATGCAATCAGGCTTTAGGTCTGGCCACAGCACTGTTTCAGCAAAATTGAATGTTTTAAATGTGTCTGTCTTTATTGATTTGTCGAAGGCATTTGACACCGTGGACCATGCTGTGTTGCTGCAAAGGTTAAAAAGTTGTGGAATTACTTGTCATGCTCTAGATTGGTTTATAAATTACCTATTAACTCGAACACAATGTGTAATGGCGGATGGTTGAAAATCTGAGTCCATAGAGGTGTGCTCAGGTGTTCCGCAAGGTTCTATTTTGGGCCCACTGTTGTTCATTTTGTTTATCAACAACATTGTGGATCTTATTGAAACAGTTGATGTTCATTTTTATGCAGATGATACTGTTCTTTATTCAAGTGGTAGTAGTTTATCTTTAGCTTTTGAAAATTCCCAAAGAGCATTTAACATCATACAACAGAATCGGTATGATTTGAAGCTKGTTCTGAATTTGGGTAAAACAAAATGCATGGTATTTTCAAATGCAAGGTATGTCACTAATGTCATTGCTACATTGGCTGGACATGCTGTAGACCAAGTCAAAGTGTACAAATATTTGGGTGTGTGGGTGATGAACAAGCTGACGCTTTCACTGTTCAGTGAGAAATTTTTTTTTTTTTTTTTTTTTTTTTTTTTTTTGATAAGGAAGCTCAAGCTGAGAATAGGTTTTAATTACCGCAAAAGCTTGTTTTTCTTGGAGGCCAGGAAGAGCTGGTACTATGTACATTCGGCAGTTTTATATTTTAGTGATGTTATATACAATTGAAGTCGGAAGTTTACATACACCTTAGCCAAATACATTTAACTCAGTTTTTCACAATTCCTGACATTTAATCCCAGTAAAAATCGTCCTGTTTTAGGTCAGTTAGGATCACCACTTTATTTTAAGAATGTGAAATGTCAGACTATTAATAGAGCGAATGATTTATTTCAGGTTTTATTCCTTCATCACATTCCCAGTGGGTCAGAAGTTAACATACACTCAATTAGTATTTGGTAGAATTGCCTTTAAATTGTTTAACTTGGGTCAAACATTTCGGGTAGCCTTCCACAAGCTTCCCACAATAAGTTGGGTGAATTTTGGCCCATTCCTCTGACAGAGCTGGTGTAACTGAGTCAGGTTTCTAGGCCTCCTTGCTCGCACACGCTTTTTCAGTTCTGCCCACAATTTTTCTGTAGGATTGAGGTAAGGGCTTTTGTGATGGTCACTCCAATACCTTGACTTGTTGTCCTGAAGCCATTTTGCTACAACTTTGGAAGTATGCTTGGGGTTATTGTCCATTCGGAGGACCCATTTGCAACCAAGCTTTAACTTTCTGACTGATGTCTTGAGATGTTGCTTCAATATATCCACATTGTTTCCTCCCTCATGATGCCATCTACTTTGTGAAGTGCACCAGTCCATCCTGCTGCAAAGCACCCCACAACATGATGCTGCACCCCTGTGCTTCGCGTTGTGATGGTGTCTTTCGGCTTGCAAGCCTCCCCCTTTTTCCTCCAAACATAACCACGTCATTGTGGCCAAACAGTTCTATTTTTGTTTTTAATCAGACCAGAGGACATTTCTCCAAAAAGTGGATCTTTGTTCCATGTGCCGTTGCAAACCGTAGTCTGGCTTTTTTATGGGGGTTTTGGAGCAGTGGCTTCTTCCTTGCTGAGCGGCCTTTCAGGTTATGTCGATATAGGACTCGTTTGACTGTGGATATAGATACTTTTGTACCGGTTTCCTCCAGCATCTTAACAGGGTCCTTTGCTGCTGTTCTGATTTGCACTTTCGCACCAAAGTACGTTCATCTAGGAGACAGAATGCGTCTCCTCCTGAGCGGTAGAGGCTGCGTGGTCCCATGGTGTGTTATACTTGCGTACTATTGTTTGTACAGATGAACGTGGTACCTTCAGGCGTTTGGAAATTGCTCCCAAGGATGAACCAGACTTGCGGAGGTCTACAATTGTTTCTCTGAGGTCTTGGCTGATTTCTTTTGATTTTTCCCATGATGTCAAGCAAAGAGGCACTGAGTTTGAAGTAGGTCTTGAAATACATCCACAGGTACACCTCCAATGGACTCAGCTAATTGACATCATTTGTCAGAAGCTTCTAAAGCCATGACATCATTTTTCTGGAATTTTCCAAGTTGTTTAAAGGCACAGTCAATTTAGTGTATGTAAACTTTGACCCACTGGAATGTGATACAGTGAATTATAAGTGAAAATAATCTGTCTGTAAACAATTGTTGGAGAAATTACTTGTGTCATGCACAAAGAAGATGTCCTAACCGACTGCCAAAACTATAGTTGTTAAAACAAAATTTATGGAGTGGTTGAAAAATGAGTTTTAATGACTCCAACCTAAGTGTATGTAAACTTCCGACTTCAACTGTATATGCAGGCCTCAACCACTACCCTGAGAGCACTTGATTCAGTATATCACGAGGCCCTCAGGTTCATTACCAATCAAAATGTCTAACACATCATTGCGATCTTTACAGCACCATTGGCTGGTCGTCATTGACCTTGCGTAGGCATAAAACACTTGTATACACTGATTTATAAGGCCATTATGGGTAATCAGGTCAGTAAATAAATATAAAATTACAGTCCCATTCTCATTTGTCCCAGGAATTAGAACAGGTCATGGTAGAAATAGTTTTAGTTACTTAGCTCCGTGGTCCTGGATTTCTCTCCTGAACATTTACAATTTGTTGATCTAGTCACGTTGGTGGAGTTTAAACACTTGATCAATGTAAATATCAATGAAGAGTGTAATTGTCTTTAGGACAGCTGTTTTTAAGTTGTGAAATCATGTTTTTTCCCCGTAATATGTAATTGTTGTGCTGTATGTGTGTCTATAGTTTTGTTAATTGTTGTGTTAGTGTATATAAGTAGTTTTTCCTGAAATTTTGTTCCCCTGCTGCTATGGACCAGGTCTCTCTTGAAAAAGAGATGTTATCTCAATGATAAAAAAATAAACAAAAATTGTCATACTGAGTAAAAGTAAAGATACTTAATAATAGAAATGACTCAAGTAAAATGAAAGTCACCCAGAAAAATACTCTTGAGGAAAAGTCTAAAAGTATTTTCAATATACTTAAGTATCAAAAGTAAGTTAAATTGCTAAAATGTACTTAAGTATCAAAAGTAAAAGTATAAACCATTTCAAATTCCTTATGTAAACAACCAGACGCATCATTTTATTTTTGCCAGGGGCACACTCCAACACTCAGACATATTTACAAACGAAGCATTGGTGTCTAGTGAGTCCACCAGATCAGAGGCAGTAGGAATGACCAGGGATGTCTCTTGATAAGTGTCTGAATTGGACCATTTTTCCTGTCAAAATGTAACGAGTACTTTTGGGTGTCAGGGAAAATGTATGGGTAAAAAGTACATATTTTCTTTAGGAACGTAATGAAGTAAAAGAGGGTGGTAGTGGGTGGACTTCTAAGCACGGCCAAAACATTAAACAGAACACCATGTGCTGACTGCCACACTAAGACTCTCCACCTCTCACACCTCCACATGCATGACCCACACAACCAATGGCCCCCCACATTACAGCAGGTTAGAATGTTTTTCCTCATGAATCTTGTTCTGGAGGCAGCTCTGCAGAGTGGTCACTAGCTGGCACAGTCACAAAGTCATAACATCGGATTTTAAAGCTAACCCTAACCTTAACCACACTGCTAACCCTAATGCATAACCCTAACCTTAAATAAAAAGAAAATGTTTGTTTTCGTGAATTTTGACAATTTAGCCAATTTTGACTTTGCAGCTGGCCCATCTAGCGGAAATCGCTCAGTTCTGCCTCAAGGACAAGACCAATAAACGTCTACCTGCCACATTACATGGAAAATTATAGGGTCCATTGTTTCATGATGCCCCTCTCGATGATAAACAAACAAAAATAAATGCATGGTAATAGGTAACCTTTTTATATGAATTTGATTTCTATGAACAATACATTTCCTGAGTTAATCATAACTTTCCCCTCCCTTGATAACTGAAGTTTGTGTCAGACCCAATGATGTGTATAAACCCTGGATTGCGGCACGTACCCTAGCGGTTAAGAAGAGCGTTGGGCTTCGAAACATCGAAAGGTTGTTGGTTTGAATCCCAGAGCCGAGTAGGTGATGAGCCGATGTGCCCTTGAGCAATGTACTTTCCCCAATTGCTCACTCTGGATAAGAGTGTATGCTAAACGACTAAAATATTTCTGCCAATTTCACAAGCTACACATTTGACAAATGAATAAACAAAAAMAAGTATAAATACATTGGAAACCACTGAGGTGAATTCAGAATACGTGTGAATTTTACAACTACATGTAAACCAATGACAGTCAATGCTACAGCCGGTAATTTTTGTGTTTGCTTACACCAAATCATGCGATTTGCTACACAAAGAACAACTTATAAAGCAATTGGTGATGATGGCAAAAAAAACTATATTTCAAGGGGAGAGAGAGTAGGAAAGGGATAGAAAAAGTAGCCTAGATGGCATAGAAAGAGGAAAAGGAGGTGGGTGGGTTACAGACAACCTAAACAATCAAACAGTATAGAGCTTGGGCATGGACAAACTGCATCTGCCACACATCCTCCAATACGTKTCTGTCTTTCATTCCCCCTATCTCTCACACACACTGGATCATTTCTAATCCTGATCAGCTGAAACAGAGGATGTATGCCAGGGAACCATATGGGCCTGAACTAACCACCCCCTCATCTCCACACACACAGTACAATGATAGATCGCACATTCTGCACAGGATTCCCAGAGTATCTAAAATACTCATCACCAAAACAACATGTGCATAACCACGCGTGCACAGACACGAGTGGAGCAGAGACAACCCAGTTCTATAGTCGCCTGCTGTGGGGGAATCCAATACAGCTAATTGACAACGGACCCTTTTACACAACCAACTGGCTAAGTGATGGTGGATGGTTCCAGAATTAATCTCATGACTTTCGGCACATGTCCCAAATGGCACCCTATTCCCTATATAGTGCACTACTTAGTGCACTATGTAGGGAATAGGGCRCCATTTGGGATGYAGACACTCTCTTTTACTCACATGCTCTCCCTCTCTCATCCATAATAGRCTACTAATGCCCGCTGGGATAGAAATACATCCGATAAAGAGCCTTGGCACAATAATGAGAATCATTATTTGTATCATTTGTTCTATCAAATGTTCTATCATTTGTTCTCGAGTGATGGATGACAAGTTGGCTTTGATCCTTTCTAAAGGAGCCCTCCCTCTCTTCATCTCTCCTCCATCCATCTCTTAATCGCTCTAAAGTGTGGTGTGCCTGTTCAGAGGCGCTCTCTCTTCTGTCATCCGTTGGCGTGGCAGCCAGGGGGTTAGGTGACAAGTACAGGGTGTCCCCTAGGACCTRGGTCACAGAGGTAAYGTACCTACGCCAGCGAAATAGGACTCACTGGGGCCCTTGCTCCCTGCCATCCAGGACCTCTATATCAGGTGGTGTGAACGGAAGGCCCGGAAAATCGTTCGACTCCAGCCACAGACAGTTCTCTCTGCTTCCGCACGGCAAGTGGAACCGGTGCATCAAGTATGACACCAAGTCTCCTGAACAGCTTCTATCTCCAAGACATAACTGCTAAATATCTAACAAAATAATTACACACACACACACACACACTGAGTTGACCCTTTTTTGCAGTCTCTATACAAACTCACAGGGCCCTACACACTCACACTGACACTCCAACACACACTTCATAATTTGCTCAAACACACACACACACACACACACACACACACACACACACCATATACTCTATCATATATCCTGATGCCTAGTCAATCGATTATGGCAGCCCCCCACACCTCTCTGATTCAGAGGGGTAGGGTTAAAGGCAGAAGACATTTCAGTTGAATGCATTCAGTTGTACAACTGACTAGGTATCCCCCTTTCTCTTTACATATCTACCCCTCCAGTATCCCTGCACATTGTACATATGGTACTGGAACTGACTGACCCGGATTTTGTTCTACCTTATGCTATTTTTAGTATTACATTGTTATTGATTACTGCATTTAGAGCTGGCAAGAAAGGCATTTCAGTCTACTTGTGCACGTGACATTAAAAATGTAAACTCTGTGGACGAACACAGTCTTCTGCACACGCAGACACACGCACACACATGCACACGCACACACGCAGACAGGCACACACGCAGACACATACGTATGCACACACTTGTTTAATACAACACAAGCATGTTTGTTTTTTTATCATGATTTCAATGAGAAAGTAAATCAAAGAAACACGTTACTGAAATATAAAGTGTCATACCCATGGCTCACAATTTGTACACCGAGATGACAGTGTACGTTTCCAGCAGCTTTGAGAAGTAAAATAGAACACATTGGGTCATGATTAGCCACAGTTGTCACACACTGTAGAACAAGAAAATAGTTACAGGGATTTTCACATGATTGAAGACCTTMCATTATGCCATTAGATTACATAAAGTAGAACCTCAAAAGATACGAGCCTCAGAGTTACGGATTGACCAGTCAACCGAACGGGCAATATGAAACTGGGAACTTCTGTAAAATGTAAATGTTGTTTACATGGTCTAAAAAACAAAATCAGATATTATTACAGTATCTAGATAAATGATTAGAAAACACATGTAAAACAAATATATATACACGTATATATTTTCTATAACAAATAATTTATATAAAAATATATTAAATCAATATATTCTATAAAGGTTTGAKGAGTTTTTAAAGTGAATTGCAAAGCTACGGACATTTCAGTGTTCTGAAGGACCTCCATTCCTGACATGTTCGTATGTCGGAGTTCCTACTATAYACTGAGAGTACAAAACACCTTCCTAATATTGAGTTGCACCCCCTTTTGCCCTTTAGAACAGTCTCAATTCGTCAGGGCATGAACTCTACGAGGTGTCGAAAGCGTTRCACATGGATGCTGGCCTATGTTGACGCAAATGCTTCCCATAGTTGTGTCAAGTCGGCTGGATGTCCTTTGGGTGGTGGACCATTCTTGATACACTCGAGAAACTATTGAGCGTGACAAACCCAGCAGCGTTGCAGTTCTTGAGACTCAAACCGGTGTGCCTGGCACTTTCTACTACCCTACCCAGTACAAAAGGCACTTAAAATATTTTGTTTTGCCCATTCACCTTCTGAATGGCACAAATACACAATCCATGTCTCAATGCTTAAAAATCCTTCTTTAACCTGCCTCCTCTCCTTCATCTACACTGATTGACGTGGACTTACTGTTATTATACCTTTATCTCAACAAGGAACACAGRCTGAGACCGAGGTCTCTTTTACAGCTGGGCCCTGCGTATACATGTTTACACAAACAGTTTAGGTACTATGACTTAACAAGTGACATCGATAAGTCATCATAGCGTTCACMTCGATTCACCTGGATAGTCTGTCATGGAAAGAGCAGATGTTCCTGAAGTTTTGTACACTCAGTGTATAGTATGTCTCTCTGATTATTACTTATGTTTTCAACATGGTACTATTGCATTCATTTCACTTGATTCATTATTTCATTGTTCAACACAATAAATAGCAAAAAGGAGAAAAGATCTTTTAAGGTATGATTTTTTTCACTACTTCCAGTCCAGATTTCTCATTTTCTGTAAACAGTTTCACTCAATTAGCCAATTAAAGACTCTGAAATGGCACCATATTTTCTACATTTCCTATATTTCCTATATTCCCTAGCGGCCCTGGTTAAAAGTAATAGTGTACTATATAGGGAGGGAATAGGGTACCATTTCAGACCCAATCAGTCTGATCAAAATAGTCCAGTCAGAAACCATTGGCTAGTCTGACTGAAATTATGAYGAGGTAATTTCCCTCTCTTTCCCCCCTCCCCCCCTCCTTCATTCACAAAAATACACACAGTTAGCGGCATGTCACTAAGCCCGGTCCACATATCCCAGGCCCAACAGCATACAGGCTGGATTCCATCACAGTTTCAACCACCATCCTGTCTCCATTTACCAGTGAGAACACAACAGAGGGGCAGAGGCCTTCCCATCTCCATAGAAACATCCCATGATCCCTGATTCTGATCTGTCCCATTGGTGCGCAGAAACCGTATTGGCTAAACCCAGGGTGGTCGTMCCTAGATCACGTCTGCGATTGGCTCATTGGATTTCCGGCAGTGAGAGCCAGACAGGGTTCAAAGGTGAGAGAGGTGGTCCGGTGGTCCATGGCCAAATTGGAGTCGGGRGCAGGACGACACAGCCGGCGGAAACGCTACGGGTCAACAGGAGAGATGGACGAGATGTTAGTCACACACAACATATGCCTTAATGCACTGTACAGTATGTCTTATACGCTTAGTACAGTCTTGTGCCCTGAATTACTGGCCAACCTATTCACTATAGCATGATGGGAAGGTACAAGTTATTTTCAAGACACACTAACGAATGTCTTGTGTAATCATGAGGGTAAGTCACAGGGGAGATRGAGGTAATTAAGTGTAGAGTCAGTCCACATAGTGCAGTGTTGGACGGTAGGGGCAAGAGTAACAGTTAATGTGGGAGTCTGGGTTATGGCAGGGCCAAGTGTAGCAGTTGGCTGTTGGTGTAAAAATGTTACTGTGTGACTGACCTGTGTTAGGCTGCCGGGGGTGGTGGCAAGGGCGTAAAGTGCACAGAGGGGCAGCAGGGAGACAGAGGAGAGGGTGAGGAGCCATCCCAGAGCTGTGGCCCACCCCGGGGCTACTATGCCCTTCCCCAGGGACAGAGGGGACCAGCACACCAAGGAGAACACAAACGTCGCCTGGTGAGAGAGAAAGAGAGTTGCACACACACATTGCTTGTCTGAATATGACACACTGGTCCAAGATGAATCCATTGGGTCAGTCTGATCCATTTGTAGGGTAAGAAATGTACAGAGAAAAGTCACAACTAGATTCTGCAAARAAGGTAACCAAAATAATTCACACARTTACTCAAATGTGTACACAGATATCCCAATTGTGTCTGTCATTGTATATATGAAGTTCACAGGACTCTTCCCACACACAGGGGTCAAGRGTTAAAGGTCACTCACCGTGCACAAGGCTGGCGTCAGGTAGCGCCAGCACAGCTTGAAGAAGGGYAGCGGGCTGTAGCCAATCATGTGCTTAATGTTGTCATTGAACCTGTCAGGCCCTAAGGAACAGGGCGAGGGGTTATTACATGGTTCTGTGGTCAAGGCTGGGTTCTGACCACAACAGTGGTTTAACCATGGTTCTGAATTGTAAGGACCAAACAAGGTCAATCTGAAGTCCAGGCAATCGTAAAGACCAGTAATTGAAAACTAGAAAATTGTCCTAAAGGTCCCAAACCACTTAAATTGGAGACCCATATAAGATGGTAGAACTATAGTACAGGATAGTGTCTAAGGTCCTGAATAGACMACCTTTAAATACCACTGTCGTAATGACCATAGAGGAACTACTGGAGACCTGACCATGGACAWATACCATTTCCACAGCTCTCCACGGGGATGCTCAGAAAGTAGTAAAGCATGGCTACCTCAACTCTCCCAAGTGTATTCGGAAAGTATTCAGACCCCTTCCCTTTTTCCACATTTTGTTACGTTACAGCCTAATTCTAAAATTGATTAAATTAACTTTGTTCCTCATCAATCTACACACATTACACCATAACGACAAAGCAAAAACAGGTTCTTAGAAAT